>NC_142928.1:176234860-176292360 GCF_046866305.1 Octopus bimaculoides | reverse complement strand
CACACACACACATACACACACACACACACACACACATAAACTTTTAAGTTTATTTCTGCATACATTTCTTGCAGAATTCAGAGCTAACACTAAAAGTTACAATGTTTCGTATACGAATACCTCTATGTAAACAATGCGATCGGGGGTGAAAAAAATTAGGTACTGGGTGTATATGCATGTTTCAAGTGTTATTGATCTTTCATCAGCACCACATCCAACCTATGAACAATCTACGATCTCATTGCTTAAAAGACCACTAAGTTTTGCGGTGTAACACTACTGGTTAGACATATATACATATTAAACACATTCCTGGCAACTGGACGCACATATCAATTGCTGGCAATGACACTGTACTTCGTGTGGCAACTATGTTATACTAACAAGTATATAAAAGGTTGACAAGACAATATTACATCTTACCTTGCGTTAGCAGTGCGGTGTACTTGTGTGTATATATGCATATATATAGTATATATGTATGTATTTATGTATGTATGTATGTATGTATGTATGTATGTATGTATGTATGTATATGAAATCAAAGTTGATAGTGACGTCGATCTATCACTGTTTACTCGGTTCTTCAGTCATTTCAACCTTTCATTTATGGTAGTGAATTTTATTATTTTCTTAAATGCATTCGATGCACTTTCAGATGTCTATATATTTGTGCATGGTTATGCATACGAACACGTCACATCACGCCTACATACATGCATACATACATACATACATACATACATACATACATACATACCTACATACATGCAAAAATACTCTGTTGTTCATGTTGAAATTCCAATGAAGGGGCCACGAATCTAAGTTAGATACCAGCTCTTTCTGTATTGATAAGAAATCTTGAAATAAAACTGAACAATGAAAGATACACACACATATCTATAGAAACGTATTTGGTCTTTGAATAAGGCGGAGCTGGTGGTGTGCCGCCACCAAACTGGCTGCCTAAGTCTCCATGCTTTGTGCCAAATAGTGTACAAGAGAGCAACGGGTATAACTAACGTTATGCAGTAGGAGCTCGCTCTCTAGTTGACACCCAACCATTGTTTGAGGATACGCACCTTTCGCTTGGGCGCAATAACCTTGAAGCGCCTGGTCGAGGACCACATGCTTGTCAGTTATCCAAAGTCCTGATACCGATGTCACTACTGTATTCCTGACGCGGGAGATGAAGGGGTTGCTAGATCTTTCCGAGGGTGCCTCCCCAGTCTACAGACGAATGGAGCGACTTATTTTCCCTTTTACTGCCTTCCACTGAAAGTTGTGCCGTACGTTAGTGTATATATTTAGTACGGCATATATATATATATATATATATATATATATATATATATATATATATATATATATATATATATATATATATATATATATATATATATATATATATACATATTGCACGTTTCAAGTGTTATGGCTATTAATATCATCGTCATTGTTTACTAGAAGTAAGTAATTATATATATTGTTGAAATAATGCTTTTTCTTTTATGCCAAAGACTGCTGTGAGCAATTTCTGAAAAGGCGATATAAATGAAACACCTAGAGGCTTACTTTAAAACTGTCATCATCTTGTAGCCAAGTTCTTTCGGTTGACTGTTAAACAGCTTGAGAACCCATAAGGGGGTACTTTTGCAGTACCGTCACATAATGTTTCATAATGGTGATGATAGTCTAGGGAGTTAACAACATATTTTTATTTGAGCGTCTGATGGTTTGTATCTTTGTGTATGTTCTCTTTTTCTACGTTTCGTACTTCCTTTCACCCTCTCCCTATCTATCTATATATCTATCTATCTATATATATATATATATATATATATATATATATATATATATATATATATATATATATATATATATATATAATACAAAGAATATATATACATGTATACACACATATATGTACATACTTACATCTACATGTGTATATACATGCATATCAGGGTACAGGACGTTAGAACAATAAACTACAGACAACGGAACGAACACATAGGAAAACGGAAAGCCCCTTGGAATATCCCTTCATCAGCTGTCTCTATTCTATCTAGACGTTTCGAAATATATATATATATATATGAATTTATTGTTTAGCTGCCGAGAACATTCCACAATCTAAAATCATTACCAATCCCAAGACAAGGTATTTGGCAGATGTTATTTTATTAATAAAATATTTGTTTCTACTCCAGCACATCTTATTTAACAGTCGTACTTATTGTAGTTTCGTTTTGATTTCCAGTTAGCCACCTTAGATTCATATTCCTTATGAAATTATGGGAAGGCATAATTATATGCAGTATACAATCACAATGATTTTGTACAGAATTAAAACACCGCACCTATTTTAACAAGTATACACAACACTCATCAACATTTACATAACCTATCAAACCCCCAATTTCACGTGATCGCGTACACATAATTTCTTTACTTCTCTAGTAGTGTATGTCAACACTATTATCGTACGAAGGAGGAAGATGTCCGTCCACACTTTGCACCAAGGATGTACTGGAAATTGTACTAACCGGCAGTAACTGCATACTTGATAAAGGAGTGGAGGTCAGATTGTTTTGTGCTCATGGGCAACCTCAGACCTTTCGACACTACCAAGTAGGTTCTAATAGTTGCAATGATGGAATTGGATAATCTGCTGCTCTTGCCAGCATGCCTTGGCCATATCCCTTCTACTACGCTCCTGAATTGTTGGGCAAACAGAATGTAGTTAGGTACTCATCTTTTATGTAAACCCCGTACAAATTGTAATCTGTCTTTGTTATATGCCTCTCATCCGATATTCCTGCGGTAAATAAAAGAAAGCATTATAATCATTATAGTTAGCAACATATCTTCAACTTAATAGTCAGTGGTCAAATACCGCCGAGTTTCAGTTCGCCTTTCATCGTTAAGAGTCGATAAAAATAAGTACCAGTCTATGACTAGTAATAATCCATTGTACCTTCGCGCCTTGTCATGAGGTTGTTTATGTACGTGTGACCGAAGTTTTAGGGTACTTGTTGTGTGTGTGGATGTGTTTCTATTTGGGCCTTTGTGTGTGTGTGTGTGTGTGTGTGTGTGTGTGTGTGTGTGTGTGTGTGTGTGTGTGTGTGTGTGTGTGCTTATGCACACGCCTGTATGATTTGTAGTATGTGCGCGCATGTCGTGGCGCCAGACTTACATTCTTTTCTCGACGAGGTTTCAAAAAGAATCATTCTAGTTACATGACTCTGAGTCTGCCTACTCTTTCTCTATCTGCTTAAACGCCATAAATCTGTCATTTTAGTCTTTCTTTATCTTCTGGTCTGTTCTTTTCTCTTTTTCATTATTTCTTTATTTTGCATTCTGATACTGAGCGTTGACTAAATATTTTCTCCTTGTGGGTGCGGTTCCTCTGTTATTTTGATTTTTACAAATTTTTATTTGTATTCATCATTCTTTTTACTATTATCATTTTTATAGTTATTACTGCTGTTGGGATTTTTATTGATTTTCATTGACCTTATTGTTGTTAATTGTTATTGTTATTATTTTCATAAGGTAAGGCGTGGTCTTGATGTTCTTGCTTTCTCCCCACAATTACACACTTCTCTTACGCTCTCTTAACCTCACACCTTTGTCTCTCTCGATTCTGTTCTTCAACGAAAACCTAACTCTATATAATTTGCATACTTTGTACTGTAGTTTTTTCCAATAATACTGAGGAAGTAAGTCCACTGCATTTATGGCGTAAGAGGGTCTTTACACTCAGGGAGCGATGGCCGGTTTTCCGAAACAGGTATACATTATATAAAGCAATAATACAAAGCATAAAGGATACAGATTACGTTTACGTTAACTGTGACCTATTTATATATATATATCGATCTGGACAAATCCAACGTCAGTATGTTTGTATATATATATATATATATATATATATATATATATATATATATATATATATATATATATATATATGTATATATATATATATATATATATATATATATATATATATATATATATATATATATATATATATATATATATATATGGGGGGTGTATGTGCCTGATTTTGTGTGCATTTTAGGTGGCTATATAGCTGCAAGCAAACAAGTGCAGCATCACGTCCCTTCCAAATTAGACCCAACATAACATCGGGGTTGTGAAATCTGCAGAAAAAGTAGCTGCACCAGAAATAGGATGGTAAGCATTTAGAGCTAAGCAGACTGAAGCAATGTCAAATGAAGCGCCATTGCACAAGGACGCAAATCCGTAACCACCCGGTCCTGGAGCAGAACTAACGATGTTCAGATCCTAATTATATTACCTATAAGATTATGGCTACAGTTAATATATTTCCTAAGTGACTATACCTTTTATAACTAGGTACAAAGTTGTTTATTGTCGGTGGTCGGGCGTGAATCGCTGCTGTCAACTTCACATGACCGTGAAATACACACACACACACACACACACACACACACACACATAGATGAAATAATTTATGTATATCTATGTATATGTTGAAGTATGCATATGTATGTGGGTTTTTACCGTTTTTATGAACTTTATAAAATCTCTGAAGAGCCCTAGAGAATCATCTATGTAGCTCTATTTCATCTATTAATTACTTCAGTCTACTGGAGTGATAAAGGTAGAATGAGGCATCTCACTCCTAAACTGAAACAGCTGTAAGACATTATCCCATTTTCTGTCACTATACGTCATTTTTTTAATTTACTGATATGACATATGTCACATGTGTTTGTATATTGTTATTATTGCCCTTTTAGTAAACAAATAAACAAGTAAATTGACACAATACAATGTCTGCAAGTTGATGAATACCACCTATTTCCCTCCATTTTCTTATTGCTATATAAATTAATGGTAAAATATCTTTTTACCTGCACCCATTTATTGCACTTGGTAATGCAATGAAAAAACACTAGTGTAATAATAATTGGGCATTCTTCCAGCAGTATATTGGATATATATTATCCCTTAGTGGGTTGGATTCACAACCCCTAACTTTCTTGGATATATATATATATATATATATATATATATATATATATATATATACAATGTATGTATGTATGTATGCATGTATGTATGTATGCATGCATGTACTTATGTGTGTCTCTTCTATTTTCTAATTATTATAAATCTTCTACTGTGGTGGCAGTCAGTTTCCAACAAAGATACAAGGCTCCATCTTTTGGATGTAGTTAACCAGATTCACATTTGGAACTTTTATGTATGTGTGCGTGTGTGTGTGTGTGTGTGTGTGTGTGTGTGTGTGTGTGTGTGTGTGTGTGTGTGTGTGTGTGTATGTGTGCATGTATAACGCGTCTGCGTTTTTATAGATTTCTTGGAACCGTACAACAGACATACATTGTGGAGAGTTATTTAGTCGATGTAATCGAACAGTTTCACTTACTTATTTTCATGAGCTCAGAAGAAAGAAAAAAAGTATCGAATCTAGTTAGAATTGAACTCAAGTCGTAAGTGGATACCACTAAATACTGGTAAGGTTTTTGCCCTTCAACTTATCATCCGCCTTCCTTTTAATGAGTTTATTATAACTTTGCTTTTCACATTGTTACAAGGAGTTTAGTTACAACAAAGATAATGAGATCAAGAATCGCTCAGATATGATCTCGTATAAATATGTATGTGA
The DNA here is from genome assembly GCF_046866305.1 of Octopus bimaculoides. NCBI lineage: Eukaryota > Metazoa > Mollusca > Cephalopoda > Octopoda > Octopodidae > Octopus > Octopus bimaculoides. The sequence goes on along the minus strand of NC_142928.1, from coordinate 176,286,674 downwards.
GTGTGTATGTATGAGTGTGTGTGTGTGTGTATGTGTGTCTGTGTGTGCGTCTATGTGTGTGTGTGTTCATACACATGTGCGTAAACTGAGAATCTTTGCAAGTACGTGTGAATGGATGTGTACGTATATGCTATGTGTTGTGTGTAATTATGTACCCATTACATATTTTGCTGTTTATCTAGGAGAGAAGCTGTATTGCTATATTCCAAGTAATAAATAACAGTCAACACTGGAAGATTGTGTTTACTTTACGTGAGATTTGAATAGCAGTTATCAGAGTTTATAGTATGGGAAACTTAAATTGTCGTCAGCCAGTCGGTTCATTTACATATAAGGTTTTGTTAACGATCATTTCATATTAGGAGTAGAATCAAGACAGAGGTAGCCATGCTAAATTGAAATCCATAATATATAGAAACGTGATGTATATAGCATGAATGATTGAGCTTAACATGTTCTAAAGCTGGATTAGATTCGAGCATTCTACAGTCTATCCAGCTGCGATAGGCTGGTTATTTCGTACCGATAAATGATTCTTCAGAAACGACTACTGTTTAGTTATTACCATAATAAATCCCCTTAATCCTATTCTCCAAACGATAGATGGGAGTAACATCTTTTACCAACAACGAAATGGGTGGATGAAAATATCAGCAGCTCCTTTCATTTCGTGCGTGTATATGTATACAATTATATAAGTATATATATATATATATATACATATATATATATATATATATATATATATATATATATATATATATATATATATATATATATATATATATATATATATATATATATATATATATATATATATATGGGGGTGGGGATGTAGAAAGTTAATTTATTTCACGCGGGTAGAAATATAGTATAAAATGTTGAAAATGCACTGGGAGACTTTTAGATACTTTTCCTGATTTTCAAAAAAGTTAAGTGAGATAGAAAGACGATGGATTATGCCGCATCCTTCTTGCCTCTAAGTAGAATTCGAAAATTCTCTTGTTTTTACGGAGGAACATGCACCAAATTAGTATATATTTAAAATACAATTTGATTGGCAGAAGACGATCACGTGATTAGGCTTAGAAAATTTACACATTTGTAATTCCCATAATATAGTAAAGCTTGAAGAAGTAGAATAGCACTCGATCAGCTAAGATAGTAGAGATAATGTTGTAATGAAAATCACAATTCTTGTGAAATACAGCAACGCAGGTTTTCCAGGCTTAAACATTAATTTACTACGCCCTTTTTCAAGCTCAGAACTATACCGTTTGTCATTTGCGTTTCAAGCAGATGATGTTTGACCAAGGAACGCTCATAAGGAAGAAGACGGAAAGGAAAACACAAGGGAGATAACCAACGTTACGATAAAGAAAATATCAAAAAGATGTAAACAAAATATTAATAACTTACGATGTTTCCAGTGGCCTTAAAATTAGAATTACGATAAGATGTATTTCTTAAAATGGTCCCAATTTCTTTAAGAGATATAGCTTTTCAAGAAAACATAATGAACAACGATATATGTGTGTATATCTCGTCTGTTTTCCTATGTGTTCATTCTGTTGTCTGTAAACAAAGTCCATTTTGTGCTTTATGTTTCCGTTCCTTTTCTGACTTCCTGTACCCGGATATGCATCTATATATACATGTAGATGTAGGCATGTACATATATGTATGTATACATGCATATGTTCATATATAATTTGTATTATATATATATATATATATATATATATATATATATATATATATATATATATATAAACACCGCTTTGGTGGATAAATATTCATTATTTATGGATTAATAAGGCAATTAATGAGATCTTCCCATTCGATCAAGTGTGCCACATGGTAGCGTTGCTACTCGTTTCAATTCTGCATGAGAATACAAGAAAAAATACGACACTGATAGAGTGTTCGAAGTAAATACAGAGATCGTTGGGGGTAAATTATATACTCACACATATATACATACATATATACATACATATATTGGTTTGTAATAATATAGAAGAACAAGAGACACAATCAAGTTGCGCTTTTACCTTAAACGTAGATGCGTTAACTATAACAGGAAAACATGATGAATAGTTTAATAATCTAGTACATTTGAACTTACCGTCTTCCTTGAACTGTTTCTACACAGAGCCGACCATGCAATTCATAAGAATATTATCTGAAAATTTTCTGTTAACAGTAAATATTTATCATATGTTTTAGTCTATGAAAGATAATTACATTTTATAATCACATTTCATGAAGAAGACAAAGTATATTTGATAATAACAACTATAGAAATTCACCAAAGAAAAGTAATATAATTAACAAAAGAAACCAGCTCTAACTGTAGACATTTATAGAAACCATTAGTGAATAATACAAAAAGACATTAATTTATTGAAAGCTAGCTATGTTTCCAGTATTGCGCAGACGTTATTAATAATCATAAATATATAGCTTATATATAATGAGACATTTATAATCGAAAAACAACCTAAGAATTAGATGTCCAGGGTAATAATGCACATCAACATCATTTTAAAATTTTCTAGCTTTCATGATTGCTTTAAATGATATGATGCTGAAAAACTTTAGCAGTTAATTTTCTCTCCTTGTATGGGAGTAATTTTAAGCATGCATGCTATTTACTATGGCTAACTTGTATTGAAGGAAACCTTTTAGCTGCAAGAATTTTAAAAATCAAAATATAAATTTACAGTTTTATGTTATGTACGTTATTATTTTTATATAATCTATAAAGATCACATACATCACAGTCGTATCATCTGACTTAGAAAAGTAGAGAATCTAATTGCAAGTCGAATTTGTGGTGTGGTTTAGCATCTTGGTTGAAGTCATTTCCTTTCACTTCCAAAACTACTGCTCTAAGGATAAGTGAAAGCATACAATTCCTTTTCTGCTATGAATCTAAAGTTTTCAGCGTATTTACAAAGTAAATCAATATTTAACCTAGTTAATATTCTTTCGGGTAATATCAATATTCCTGTAAGTTCATAAATTCGTTCATTAAACTTCAGGGTAAATGTTATTAACATAACAGAGAATAGGGTTCACTTCTACCTGACGTGAATACAAATATTTGCGGCATTCGATTTAAATTAAAGTAACTAATGTCCGAAAGGTCTTGACAGGAATGCAACCAAACTTTAGCACCGAAAGCATTGAAAATCATAAAATTGGGCGCTACTACTTAGTGCCAAAAGTTCCGCTTTCAACGTCTCGAGTTATAAGTATATACTGCATAAACTTGGATATATATATATATATATATATATATATATATATATATATATATATATATATATATATACTTTATTTAAAAGCAGCAGAAATATAACAAAAAACTGTTACTCTGAGTTTCATGTTCCCGTTCATCTTTCCCATTTCTAACAAAACTGTCTGATGAACGGGAACGTGAAACTCCGAGTAACAGTTTTTTTGCTATATTTCCCCTGCTTTTAAATAAACCATATTACTCTACCTCTGGTATTTGAGTACTCTTTTTCCTACCTTGCTGCACATTTATGTAGTTATTCCGGTATATATATATATATATATATGTGTGTGTGTGTGTGTGTGTGTGTGTGTGTGTGTGTGTGTGTGTGTGTGTGTGTGTGTGTGTGTGTGTGTGTATATGAGAGATTCTGTCTGTTTGTCCCAGAAACTGAAACTAAAACCAGACACCATCTCTCTATGATTTTCTTTCTGACTCCTCTATTCTCTCTATATTATTGTTTATATATATATATATATATATATATATATATATATATATATAAAGAGAGAGAGAGAGAAAGTAGTTTTAAATTAAAGACACCATTTTACAGAGGATTTGATTTTTTTCTTGGTGGTCGGGGTTGTCTAGCAACCTTATTTTCATGCATTTTTTTTTTTAGGGTCGTCGTTTTTTTTTTCTTGCCAAAAGTTCGAAAATATTTCCACAAGTGTTTAAAGGGATTCTTTGATTTATCACACATGTATATATATATTTTTTTTTTTTGAAACTTCGGAGATATTTTAAGAAATTCCTCAAATTTGTAGCAATTAGTTGCAAGAGGAGAAAATACTTAATCTCAAAAGCAGTAGTAATACTTTTGTAATCAAGAAATTTAAGAGAACGAAATTATCTCATAGTATCTCTTGACGGCGGTATTAGTTTCTCAAGCCCTTAACAAATCTCAGATTTTTATGAACAAGTTTTATGTTTTCATCTTTGGTTTCCTTAGTGTGGAACGAGATAGAAATAATCCATCATGGATAAATTTGCCAGAAGAAAGCTCGGCATCAATTATACAGAGCTATGTAAAATGGGCTACGTGTAGATTAAGGTCCCTGTTCTCAAACTCCCGATCTATGTGTAGAAAGTTTAATATTTCATCTAAACTAAAAGGGATATAGTTTTGTCTATATAATGGCAAGAATGAAGTTTTCCCCAGCATTTGGCAACATCGAAAATGGTGAAGTGAATGAGTGATTTGCAGGTAATAAACTCAGTCTTTTTTCATTGTTTGAGTGCATTCTTGGCCTCTTTATATAGGTACACAACGGGAGAAAAAGGAACGACGTAAGCACAAACTAATGATCAAAATTCTGGGATACGTTTGAAATTTTGGGGCACGGACTGGGGCACGCCTAAATAATTTGAGAGCGAAGACTGATTGGTATGAACGAGAAGGAAGAAGAACATTTCGGCATTTCTCTACACATAGCTTTCCTGAGAATCTGACTTCTGTTTGGAAATAAGCCATAGAGTAAGAATCAATTATTATAATTTCTCTAGATTTCAGAACGATGGATAAAAAGAATTGATAGTGTCAGACATTGAAGTAAATGAACGCGTTTCAAAATTGTTTTCAAACGCTAAAAATATCAAATAAATTAATATAAAACATACAGTAGTTCCGAGCTTAAGCACTTACATTTGTACAATAAAAGACACAAACATAACAGAGCACGAAACATAAATTTGACAAAATCTAAACCAAAAAATAAAAGATACAAACAGCACCTTTCGCTTGAACATACTGTAGTTTATAGGTTACACTTTGTACATACAGATTTCTTAATTCTGTGTAATAACATAGATTTTGAAGTGGTATGAAATTTAGGTTGTGCGATAGTCATTCATTTCATGAATGCAACATCATTTAAGGGAAACGACTTTGTTAGAAACGATCCCACAGGACATGCTAAGCGCGTATCTCATATTCTGAGATGTTCAGAAATATTCTGTCCACATTAATGAAATAGCTTAACTGTAAAGAGATCTACAGATAAAATGACAATATTTACTCATCGCAAGTAGCTTTGCAAAGTATTGAAAATATTAAATCCTTTTTTGGTAGGATTGTTTCTGTTTTCTGTTATTTATCATTTTATAATTCTACATTCCTTCCTTGTTATTTAAAGGGTTCGAGATTCACATTAACCTTCGATATGTGAGGATTGAAAGGTTTGCTTGTCGAGACTGAATTCAAACCGATTGTCCCCATAACTAATCCAGTCACATTACAATGAGATTTATCACTATCAAGATCCTTTACTCACTTCTGGGGTTTGAAATGGTCTTTTATTCTATTTGTTTTCTTTCCTTCTTTCTCCTCTTTCCTAGATGACTCAACAGCCATTCTTGTTTTCTCTTTCTCTGTCACTTTTTCCTCCCCACTCCATCCGTGATCCTCGTCATACTCTCACTATTTTTCATCTACTTATTTCGATTTCTGTCCCTCTTCCATGTTATCAGATATTCATTTTTTAAATCTTTTTTCTATTGCAGCTGATGGTAACATATTTCATTCTAATGGCCCTTTTTCCTGAACAAACAAATTGGGGAGCTATAGAAAAGCCTTCTAATATCAAGTCACTATTACATTATTAGGGTGGAGATGCGACGGAAGCTATAGACGTTGTGTCGTGTCGATTGTAATGAGACTAATCTCAATGAAGATGGCACAGCAGTTCACGACAGACTTAATGAGATTTAGATGATACTGTATGACCTACACTGATGAGTTGCTGATAAACATGTTCCTCATTTATGTTGTGCATAACTAACTTTTCTAAATAACATTTACACATATATTCTATAGTGGTGCTTAAAGATTTCGCGTATCAATTGGAGAGTGGGTGTACATTCCCTTTTACAAAAAAAGAATTACTGCATTAATATAATATTGCAATAATAAAGTTATATAACCAAACTACCACAGCTGGAAATAACCACAATAGTTTTGTCTTCCTAGCCCGTATGTTAGTAAATAAATCAGCAAGAATTTATAATCATACCGTTGATCCAATAATTAAATATTTGCTTATCTCACCTTAATATCACAATAGAAAGTTATGTTTAGTTTCTCAATGGAAATCTGCTTTAATTATGAACAATAAGCAATAAAATTTTTTCATAAGCTTTACAGTTATGTGACTTCACAATCGTTGATGATAGTTCATGAGTAGTTAACTATAAAAGATTGACCACGACTACATTACAAATGGAAATACCTGCAGTGCTCTGTTACCTCATTTATGTCGTCTAGTTCACATACAATAGCTTTTGCTCCTCGGCAAACCAACACGATTCTGTGTTTAATTTCTTGCCATTACACTTAATGTATGTTACTCCATATACCCTGCGATAAACAACTGTTGGATAAAATTCATTATTCATAGAAACGATTACGTTTTATTCACCAATTTTAGCAACAAAAATATAAACTGGACATCGGATTGGTGGATCTGTTATATCCAGAAACATACATAAAATTTCTTCCTACTACACCTGATTAACTATATGATTTTAGAAAAAACTGAATAGGGTTTTGTCCTCTCCCGTTTCATAGATTTGCTCCTGTATTACAGTCCTCATGACATGACAAGTCAGGTTGTAATTCGCCTCTCTAGTCGAATGAGATATGTGCTTCTTTCAGTAAAAAAAAAAATAATAACGAGGAAATTTCTGAAAATTCATAGGAATTACTAAATGTATAATCGCTGTATTTCTTGATTTATCTTATAAAAGAGAAATGTCGCTTTTATAAAGTTTCTTTCATCAACCAGCATATAAAACAGCTTAAAATAATCCATTGATAAGAAGTGTCTTTTCTGAAATGGCCTCAGAAGCTTTTGCATAACTAATCTTTTCTTATGACCAATAATGTTATGATTTATTTATATTCTTTTATTTTGTTTATATTCTTTTATGTTTATTGTATTAAAAAGATACGAGTTAAATTGCTTTCTTAGAATATTTGTTCGTCTATTTTCAAGTTATATCACATTGCACACCCACTCACACACATATATGTATGTATTTGTGCGTGCATGCGTATAAATACTTATATACATATGTGTATGTTATATAGATAGATAGATAGATAGATACATTTCTTTTATTAGCCACACAGGGCTCAACGAAGATGGGACAAATACAATGTAGAGCTTTTCTTTTTGGAAGGGGGAAAGGAAGGAAAAAAAAAAAAGAAAAAAAAAAAAAAAAATTGGTGGTGTCGATCAAAAGGGATCGTAGGAAGGGAAAAAGGGGCAGTTCGATCAAAAGGGATCGAAAAAAAAGAAAAGGAAAGGCCGATCAATAGGGATCGTGTATCACACAGTAATGTTCTCGTGTAAAAAGAGGGGAGGACAGTTTAGGTTTAGCCGTGGAAGGAAAAGCCTACGGAAAAGACCACGGTAACCTTGGTCAATATTCTCATTGAAGAAACTATAACAGTAAGTGACTCTCTTTTGCCTTTTTGTTTTATTTATTTTTTCTTGTTCATAGGGTTATGCTCAAGATGGCTCCGTCGTTCACACGTGCCATCCTTGCTACATTCACCCATCTTTTTTTGAAGCATTCACTAGACAAGACTTCCCTTTCTACTCTCAACTTCCTCTTCAGGTGATACTTGAAGAAGTTGATGAGAGATTGCCCAGAGAGGAAAGTCTTTGTCTCTAGACCTTTCAGACGCGTCCACCATACACATTCTTTCGCCATAGCCACAAGTACGATGAAAATAGCTCTTCCTTCCCGTTTAAAGGAAGGAGGCGCGACAATATTCACGATAGACTCGGCTGATAGACCGACTCGTCCCACACGCGATAGCAGTTGTTCGACGTAAGCCCACAGCTCGGAATAGATAGATAGATAGATAGATAGATAGATAGATAGATAGATAGATAGATAGATATTGCTCAAGTTTGTTTTTATGCTCAGTTATGAAAAAAACAATTTTACTTTAACCTGATAGATTACTTTCTTTCAATATATATATATATAAATCCAAAACATAAATCGTAAATAGGTAGCTTTAGGTTTTGTTAAGCGTATCCATATGTCTCCGTTTGTTACATCTCACTTCTGTTGCTTGGTTTAAGCAAGACTCTATATTATTCAAATCTCTAAACATTTTACGCACTATATTCGAATATGTTTGTTAGAAGTTTTTGCAGTTTGGGGGGAGGGGTCTTTTGAATATTTCCACAGAGAGGCTGGGAAGGAAATTGCTATTTTATCATTCAATTAGAAATAAATCGTAGAAATGAAACGCTTCGAAATCTGCCCAAGTAACTACTTGGGTATGCTGACGGTAGGAACAAAATAATAGTACAATACTGAACAGAACTCGAGAAAATTTGGTTTTCTAAAATGACATTTTTGATAATAATTTAAGTGAGGGTCTTTTCCGTAAAGTCCTTTGAAAGAAGGCAAATATATGGATCATATGTTAAAATAACCGTTAACCAAGGCATATTATTTTTGTAAGCTACATGGAAGCTAAAGATCATTTTATTTATATACACATTAATTCTCATATTAAGCCTATTGTTTTCGCAAATTATTCTATCTTATGCTGATTAGTTCTATCAGAACTCCATAGCGAGTTGGTAATATGGAAAGATGCAGGTTTCATTCAAAGTTAAGAGCAAAATGTAGTTGATGTTTGTTGTATGTCAAAGCATTCGGTAGAGTTAATTCTCAAACTTTGATATCTACAGATGTACATCAAATTGATCTTTAGACTGGAAACTTGAGTCGTAAGGCAAATCATTCTGTGGAATTTATACTCAAAAAAATTATCCGTATATTTAACTGACTTCTGGGCTGGAAATGGTCTCCTAACAAGCCTTTTAACTGCTGAAGAACGCCTTTGTAAGATGAGACAGAGAATGGTCAAGTGAGAGAGGGAGAGAGATGTAGGGAGTCGGGCATCAGAAAGTTCGAGAGACGTGAGGACTTGTTAGAAAATTTGATGTATCATTTGCATATTGTGGGACAAGAAATCACAGAAAGCTAGGTAAGATTCAGTTTACTGTTTTATATCGATTATTAAAAGATGTAGAGGCTAAAAAAGCAAGTCAAGGGAGGTATTGATGAATGAAAGATAAAGAGAAATGAACGAATTTGATACAGAAAATAAAGAAAATAGATGGTTAATGAATGAGTTAATGAAAAATGAGAAACAAAAAACAAAAATGCTAAAAATGTAAGAAGAGAGAAAAAGATAAATAGAGAGTGGATGGAGGGGTGAAATTACTTATCAAATATTTGCTGGAATCTAACGTAAAAAAAAAACTGAAGTTGAAACTAAAATTATCACAAGAAATTATGTAATAACGTGTAATTAAATTCTTCTATACAAGCATTTCTAATTAATAAACAAGAAAATTACTAAAACCTAAAAATATCTAAACTATAGTCTACTTTTTTCTTTCATTTCATAAACGAATTCCGTATTAATAAACATAGGCTCATCCACATTTACCTTATCTTGTAGATTTGACCGAATAAGAAACAGAAGAAAGCAAGAAAAATTGCTGAAAAAATAAGTTGACTTTGTTCCAACACCTTTTTGCTCTTAACTGGCTTGAATTCAACAGAAAACACCGAGACATCTTCAAAATGGCGCCGAGCCAATCAAATTCAGCGCATCTATAATATAATAAAAGAGACTAGCTGATATTCCGCGAAGTTTCTGCTGGGAAAACTAATATTTTGCTTATCTAAAATTATTTCATTTTCTTGCTTTCTTTCTTGATATAATTACATTCTTATTATATTTTCTCTTTAGAAATTTGCTTCAGAGGTTCTATGATATGCTTGCGGTCATTTCACCTCTACAACAAATAATGCTCCCATTTAATGTTAACTCTACTAATTTCGCAATTTAACCTTTAAAAACTAGATTACGAGACGGTTTGCGGTTTGCAATAAAGTTCGTTACAGCTTTACGTGTTTCCGATCACCAAATATTGAAATTTCAGTTCACAAAGAAGGAGAATTCATTGAAGATATTGCATGAAAGTTGTAATACATTGAGTCTGTGAGACAAATTTGAATAATTTGCTAAAATATCGTGCCCCCATTAAAATATAATATTAAATGTGAGTGGAATTTGCTTTGGTAAGGAATTGATATGACTAATAGCAATGTTTTAATAGAGATGTGATTGGTTGTTTGTGTTGCTGGGAATAGAAAACGTAACTTCAGTGATACGGCAGTTTATTATTGTTTATATAGAGATCCGTATTGTTTAAAGTGTATTATGTTCTACATGTTGTGTATAGGCATTTGTGTGGTTATACAGTCATACACAAACACACACTAATTTTATAAACGTACTAGCAGTATAACCCGACCTTGTCCGGGTGTGCCTTATTATGCCATCTACGATAAGTCTTGCTAGCTGAAAATCAACTAAAAACGAAAGCCTTACAATTAAAAAAACCCTTATGATGTAAATATGTTCATAATTCAAAAGACGATGAAATGAATAGGGAAAGTCTGAAGGCTGTTTTGCGTAAAATTATTAAGCATACGTAAATTTCATCCGTGTAATTGGCTATAGAAATGCTTGTGCAAAATAACTTTTTGCGCTGCCCTGATTATACATAGCAGGGATATCCCTTTTCACAGGAGCTAGGATGGCAATTTGTGATGAAGCAATTGCTGGCGATCTGTTGCTAAACAGTTTTGCAAGAATTCTATGAGATTGGGCAGAAGGTGTTGATGCACCATTTTGCATTATGTTCAAAGTAGCTACTGGAATGTGGTGAATTGCTGCAACCCTAACCCTAACCCTAACCCTAACCCTAATCCTAACACTAACCCTAACACTAACCCTAAACCCTAACCCTAACCCTAACCCTAACCCTGACCCTAAAAAACGTAACCGTAACATTAATCCTAAACCCTAACCCTGACCCTAAAACCCTAACCCTAACACCCTAGTGAAAATCGTGGTAAATTTACAAAACATTGACGAACATGAGTTATATTTTACTGAATGATTGTGTACTTGCATGTGTATACTTTTGAGAGAGCGAGAGAGGAAGAGGTAGAGAGAGGTAGAAAGGAATACGGGTAGTTAAAAGATTTCTTATGACTGCTTCTCTTCACTGCCTACATAATAAATAATATATGCATAGAAAATTTCATAAAAAAATATTCATTTCTATGAAAGTTATGACCTTCCAAAGTTGGGGGATACAACTCTGTAGTTATGCCATCAATGTTTTGTAAATATACCACGATGTGAATGATTGTGTTTACTTGCACGTGTATACGTTTGAGAGAGCGAGAGATGAAGTATCATTAGAAATCTAAGAATGCACATAAGCACATAATAGAGAAAAATGAAACGAATATGGACGACTTGCTCCGAAACACCACCGAGTGGGGAACACTTCTCAAAAATAACCTGCAGTTGTTTCCTTCAAAATTCCTACATGCTTGAAATGTACATACATCAAGGTACAGTTGTACAAAATTTCATGAAAAAATATTCATTTTCCTGGAAGTTAAGAGGACTTTAAGTGGAATTTCCGAATATTGTACCCCACCTCCTTCCAAAACACTTTCACCGAAAATCTTTGTATATTTGGAATCTACATAATAAATAATATATGCATAGAAAATTTCATAAAAAAATATTCATTTCTATGAAAGTTATGACCTTCCAAAGTTGGGGGATACAACTCTGTAGTTATGCCATCAATGTTTTGTAAATATACCACGATGTGAATGATTGTGTTTACTTGCACGTGTATACGTTTGAGAGAGCGAGAGATGAAGAGGGGGAGAAATGAATAGAGATTGAGAGCAATGTGTATGTTGTTGTCACAGGTCATGTATGTGTGGTTGTGTGTGTTTTTACGTATCTATGTTATGAAAAATAGGTAAAGAATACTGAGATGAAAGTTTAATCTATGACGTTGTATGGATCACTTTCTCTCTCTCTCCCTCTCCCTCTTTTACTCTTACTCTCTATATTTTTATGTTGAGCGCGTGTGTAAGAATGGCGTTCCAGGTAGAAGGGATGAAATATAAAAGTTGCTAGAAACGACAGCCAAATCTCCCTTAAATCACACAAAGTAAACGGAATTTTAAAAAATCTAATTACTGCACTGGAAAGTTCACATCGAGAAAATTCCATAAATTTTTACGAAAACGTGGAAAATGTGGATTTCTATAAACTTTCAAAAAGGCTTCACACAGACACAGAACTTCAGATTTATATATTAAGATATATTAACAGGAAAATTGCTATTCCTACATAATATTGGGGAAATATGTAGTTATAGTTACTATATTTGTGTACTTATATGTTCAAGTCACTATGTTCGTTCAGGCTAGGTATGTATTCATCTATGTTTCTATCGCCAAATCTCTGTAACTAAGTTACTATTTTTATTCGCGTGTGTGTGTGTGGGTGTGTGGGTGGGTGGGTGGTGTTGGTTGTGTGTGTGTGTATGATTACGTTTATGCAAAAAAGTAGTTAATGAGTTCAAAATACAACACGCTGGATGATAAACCAAAAAACAAGAAATATTATTGTGTAAGAACATTTGGAATTAACGAAGGACGAAACACACCGAAAATCATATTCTTCAACAAAATATCTAGATAACAATTTTTAGCAGAATTTAAACACAATACAGCAACATAAATGTTTGGAGAATGTGTAAAATAATGAAATATTGATAAAGCAGCGAACAGAATTATTTTCAATTTCCTCTGAAGACGAAGTGAAAAATAGAAGAAGTGACACTTTTGTGACAGCGTCTAGTCTCGAGTCAGTTTAATAAAGAAATGAAATAAAATGTGTTAAAATGACTATAGGAAATACGTAGCAGTACTGTGAATGTTCGAAAGAAGCTAACATTTAGGTGCACGATGGAGAGAAAGTGTGTACATGAATACGTATATGTAAAGACAAGGCTTGGTGGCTTCATAAACGTATTAGTTACTTGCTTCTCTGTGATTAGTCAAGAGATGCAGACACCTCTGATGATATTCAAATGAGAATGGAAATCGGTGAATTTTTACAGACTATGGCAAAATACGTAAATTTGTCATGCTTGCATGATTACTACATAGGTTTATATTAAATGATTTCGTAAGATGATATTGTTTGAATTAAGGTTCCCTGTTGAAAGGCTTCTGATAATAAGTTTTGAATACTTATAGAAGGCGCAGGGGTAGCCATATGGTTTAGAAGCTTGCTTCTCAACCACATGATTTGGGGTTCAGTCCCACTGCGTGGAAAGTGTCTTCTACTATGCCTTCAGGGGCCGACCAAAACCTCGTGAGTGGATTTCGTAAACGGAAACTGAAAGAATCCCGTAATATATATATATATATATATATATATATATATATATATATATATATATATATATATATATATATATATATATATATATATAAATATAATATATATATATATATATATATATTCAATTCCCGGTGACACATATCCTTGATCAAGATACTTTATTTTCCGTTGCTCCAGTGCACTCTGCTGGCAAAAATGAGTGGTATCTGTGTCACACTGAATCTCCCTGAGAACTACTTTATGGGTACATGTTCTGCGGATTGCTCAGCCACATGTACGCCAATTTCATGAGCAGGTTGTTCCGTTGAGCTGATCAACTAGAACCTTCATCGTCGTAACCGATGAAGTGCCAGGTCTTTTAATGTTGAGTTGAAACCTGACCAGTGTCGGAGTAGTTCAGTACTTGTTATGTAACGTAAAACATTCCATCTTGGTGATATTTTCATTTACTCTTTGTGTTTGGCGTTTTTCCATGTAAAAGAAAAATAACTCATGTTCTGTAATTCCCTGTGTGCATTAGTTAAGCAAAGTAAAAGGATAAAATATATACAAAGGTAATTCTTCAAAGGAAGTTAAGTAGATATATAGCAAATAGCAAGCTACTCAATAGGCCAGTCAACAAACGTAAACAGGAGAAAAAACAATGTGTTTGATAAAGAGTGAAACACGTGTAAATCAGATTAGACTTGCTCACAGGTGACAAACTATTTTATCACGGGGAAGTTTTTATATGGGCAATGAATTACATTGTGTCCAACACGTTAGAAAGTATTCATGAATATTTATCGAGAAAGGGAAGATTTTCCGCGTGTCTGACTCACATAGCCACATCTGATGATCACTGGCCATACACTTGAGTGACTAGAAAGGGTTGGGGAAGAAAAACCTATAAAAGAAGCTCAGGCTGAAACAGTCGCAGACATACGTTCACTAACATCTACAAACACACGTACACAAAACACACACACACACACACATACATACACATGCTCGCACACAAAAACATATGAACATGATATTCACGAATATACACAAATTTATACAATTAGATACACCGTTTTCCATTTGCTCTACTTTACATCACTACACGGCTTTACCCGTATCTCGTTCTTTCTTCTCATACATTAACTCACAAGTTGAAACACAAATATGTAAAACGTTGTCATGAACAGAAACACCACTGAGCAAATACAGTCTCTTTATATCTCCCATCCTTCTTCTGTTTTTCTCTACACTTGTACATGGGCACACCCACATACACGCACACACATACACGCACACACATACACGCACACATGTACGCACACAGATAGATAGATAGATAGATAGATAGATAGATAGATAGATAGATAGATAGATAGATGGATGGATGGATGGATGGATGGATGACGGGATGGATGGATGGATGGATGGATGGACGGATGGATGGACGGACAGACAGTCAGGCAGATAGATAGATAGATAGATAGATAGATAGATAGATAGATAGATAGATAGATAGATAGATAGATAGATAGATAGATATGAATAATCAAATTCATATATAGCTATATGGACACACATTTGTAAAACTATATTTGTAAACATGGAGTTCCGAACCCTACCCACTCTTACAACATACATATTTTATGTGCGCCAGATATTTTATGTTCTTTACTAAGATAATGGAAGGTTGGGGGGTGTTTTGTTTAGAAACGAAATAGAAACCCGCCTGATCAGTGAGTCACAGCAGGATTTATCGACAGGGTTTCTAGCTTTTGAGCCATAAGTTGTAGAGAAGGAAGTTCGAAAAAATGTGATAGAGGAAACTGCAAGAAAGGGGGAGAGAAGGAGGCGGAGAATGAAACACAGAGGAAATAGTAATGGAGAATGTGAGATCGAGATAAGAAGTTGGAGAGAAATAGAAAAGGAGATATATTAACGACTGTGAGATATTGTGAGATTGAGGGAAGAAAATTTGAGCTCTGAGAGGATTATCAGAGCTTTTAAACAACACACATCTTATTGTTCCGATAGTAGTAAAAACAATGTCATGGGTATTACTCTCAAATATTTCTGATACTTTCACAGGTTATCTATATATTAACATACGACGAATGATAAAAGTATTGTTTGAGAAGATTAATACCACCGATGCAGTTTTCGATTTATGTCCAATAAAAACAGTTTTAGATCCGATTTCTTCCGTTATGTCGGCCGATATGTTCACATATGTCAAAGCAAACTTCTAAAACCGAAATTCTTAGATATTTTAGAACTGAGCATATTACAATGTTTTACTCATATCATTCATTCGATTCAAGACAAGTTGAAGTCATTTATTGAAATGAAGACATGCTGAAGTCCCGTCTCTAATCTTTTGTTTCTTTTCTTATTTTTCTTTTTTGTTTTTCTCAGTTCTATAAACTCCAGTACATATTAGAATCTAGCATTTATATTATTTTTCTTGATTTACCTAATAATATTGTTCAACGTGATATCTAGTGATACTATTGAACGTAAAATAACCTAACTGGGCGAGTTTTTGCACCCATATACACCAACATTGGTACAGACGCGTGCCCGCATATTTCCTGATGTGCACATGTACAATATGTTTTACATACAAACATGTATAACATCTGTTGGCATAATTTTTGATATCACAAGCTGACCGAAATGCATAATATATTTTAAAAGTTCTTTACGTTTGCTGCGCAGTCTCTCGTTATTTATTCATATAAACCATTTAGAATGCATTTTCCCATTGAACATTCATTTTTATCACTGAAACATGTGTAAGATATGTTGAACAAATGTAAAAATGTACCTCCACAGGGGTTTATTTTTCAGACAGTATTCAGAATATTGGGAAGAAAATTAAGAAGAATAGAATGACAAGGCGTCTGCTCTTAAGCGTGTTTAGATAAACGCGTTTGGGTTTCACATATTATATATATATATATATATATATATATATATATATATATATATATATATATATATAGGGACATATATATATATATACATATATATATATATATATATATATATATATATATATATATATATATATATATATATATATATATATATATATAGGGACATATATATAGGGACATATATAGAGAAAGAGAGAAACAAGAACTGAAAAGAAGCATATACATATTTGAATATTTACAATAACATTTTTATACTGTACAAAACTACAGACAACTAAGAATAAAAGATATGGTACTTCAAGTCCGACGGCTGTTTCTCGGAATTACGTAATATTTGTAATGTATATAATAGGCAGATGGAGTGTGCAAAAAGTCAAGGATATGCAACCGTGTAGAGAGTGCATATGAACATCACCATAAAATCCGTCTCCTACGTCGGGGTGGAAAAATCGGCACAACAGCTTAAAACTTTTATTTCATATTTCAGATGAGTAGATCGTTCGAAAGCAGCCAGGTTCAGAAAAGAGTCATACTAAGAACTTGAAATAGGAGCTTTTCGGTTATAATATATTGAAAATACTGTACATTGGTATTGAGTCCTGTAAATTATCACTTCTGGTGAACCAACACATACATATATACATGTTTTGTATATGTATGTATATATGTGTGTGTGTGTGTGTGTGTGTGTGTGTGTGTGTGTGTGTGTGTGTGTGTGTGTATTCGTTATGATAGATCGCCAGTCACTATACCTTTTTCTATTTTCTCTCCCTGTTTATTTCTGTGTTCCTTTCTGTTGAAGAGCATAGGCTCGAAACGTAAAAGAATTTCTCACTTCCCGAGCATTAGAATAATATATCTGTTTGTTGTTTATACACCCATCTTCGTCTTTTGCTTTTTGTAAATTCTCACATTGTATATATATATATAGATAGATAGATGTATATATGTATGTATATATATATATATATATATATATATATATATATATATATATATATATATATATATATACTTATATATATATATATATATATATATATATATATATATATATATATATATATATATATATATATATATATATATATATATATATATATGTATGTATGTATGTATGTATGTGTATATATATATAATGAGAGATAGATAGATAGATAGATAGATAGATAGATAGATAGATAGATATGACTGTGTGTGCGAACGTATGTGTGTATGTATGTGATGTGTGTTTATGGTTGCATAAACTATATATAAAAGAATATATATGTGTTAGTGTGTGTTTACATATTCATAAGTATTCATAAACATATATACACAGATAACACATAAATATGTGTGCGCATACTCGTGTAGATACGTACGTTTGTCTTTGCATTGAATGCATATATAACATAGAAAATAACCGAGAACCAAAGTTTAATCCTAGATTTTATTGTTAAATATCAAATCATCAAATCTATTTTACAAGTTTTTTTGTTGCTGTTTATCATTATTTGTAATGGCATCTCTTCATTCTTTATTTGTGCAAGACTTGTTTAACAACTCACTGGCTTTCTCACATGTCCTTACACTTCCCGCACTTAATACCATAATGTTTGTTTGTCATAAAGAGAATTATCCCACTCCGTAGTCATTTGCCTAATTTACTCCGTTTAACTTTATATCTCAACCCACATACACCGAGCACGTTTTTCTCACTCTCCTAGGAATTTTTGAAAAGGTCATTTTAGTTTTTCAATATGTCATATTCATGCAGTTCAACCTAAACTTAGATTCCGTCAAATCCTGGGGCTTCTTCACTGTTTTAGCAATTAGTTTCTGGTGTTTGATCTGTTGTTCTGTCAATGAGTCAGTGAGTCCCCTTCCTGCTTCCAGAGAACTCTTTATAATAAATATCTTTTCCATATAATTATCTTCAGACCGTTGTTTCCCAAACAGTGCTACAGAATTTCATGCGTCCTGAATTCACGTGTACAAGGAATGTTTAAATGTATAAAAAAGCAAGAGAAATGTATGCATTTAGTTAAGTGTCCCCTATGCTGTTTCACCCAAAGCACGACATAGTCTTAAGAACATTTATAAACTTATATCTATATCAATATATATATACATGTGTGTGTACATATACACACATATATATATATATATATATGTATATATATTATACATGTATACATATATATATATGCAAATATGTATATATATGTATATATGTGTGTGTGTATGTGTATATATATATGTATTTATACACACACACACACACACACACACACACACATATATATATATATATATATATATATATATATATATATATATATATATATATATATATATATATATATATATTTATATAAGATCAAGATATCCATGACCTGAAGAGTAACCGGCGGTGTACACCTCACTTGGATTTTACCACTTCGAGGTTCCGCTCACTATGAAATATATGTAGCGCGGATTTCTCATACTCCATTCCGTAAATCTTGTATTCTTTATCGTATACTCGGCAACCCTGGTTGACTACCGAGGAATTTGAAAAGGACTTTTTTCAGCTTAACGTTCTTCGATAAAAGAAAAAATATCCCCAACCTTCTGTCTCAATAAAGCAGTATTGTTCCTGAAAGTTGTTTTTCTATATTCACTACGGATTGCTCGAAGCTAACTCTCTCCCTACACCTCGATCCCTAGGTCCTACATTTATATAAATAGATAGATAGATAGATAGATAGATAGATAGATAGATAGATAGATAGATAGATACATACATACATACATACATACATACATACATACATACATACTTAGATTATATACATATATGTAGAGATATGTACCTATATATAGTTATATATATATATATATATATATATATATATATATATATATATATATATATATATATATATATACGTGTATGTGTATGTATATGTCCTGATATATATGTTTGCCCCCCACCCGACCCCCACCCTCACCGCTTGACAACCAGTGTTGATTTGTTTACGTGTCTGCAATTTAACTTTTCTGCAAAAGACACTGATAGGATGTTACCAGGCTTTAAAATATCCAGCCGAGTGGATTAGTTTGACTAAAGACAGTTTCTCAGAATGACTGCAGTCTAATGACTGAAACAAGTAAAAGATAAAGATATGTATATTTATACACACACGCGCGCTCGCAGGCGCACCCACACATAAACTTGGTATATCATAAATTATATGTAACCTATTGGGCTTTTGTTCTGACTTCCTTTACACACACACACATATATGTCTTATATTGTCAGATGTTATAACATTATGCAGTCGTATAGCTTGTATATCGTATAGCTTGGAGGAACGAAAAATGCACAGTAGACATACTGATTCTATATTTCACTAATCAACGAAAGCTACCCAAGGATAAAGAATTGCAATGTAAACTCATAGCAACTATTTCACACGGTCGTTTTATGAAACAGATATCATCTGCATAAATGCACAACTATATTATTAAAGGGAGTTTATATCTAGAAACAAACAAGTAGGTTTTCCACTTTATTGAACTTTAAAGCAGCGCTATGTCTTATTTTGGAATTCCTTGTGCTAGACAACGATTATTCCCTATTCATGGTCGGACAGTCTCTCTGTATCTACTACTTGATTTTTCCCGACCATATTTTAAACACAGTAAAACCAATTGAAAATGTTGTTTCTTTAGAAGCCGCAGTATCTAATGTATGTCAAGAATACGAACAAACGATGCTCGGAGAATATAAAACGAGACTATATTTCAGAAAGTTCTTGATTCTGTGTATTGCAGATCTAATATACATGAAGATTTCTTGAAAGGAACAAATCGTATTGAAGTTATTGCTTGAACTATATTTTTGTGCATATTCTTCGATATTGATTTAATCTGCGAAATGCCAATTGAAAAGTCCACAAACGTATTTAGTGGCCAATTAATAGCATTATTAACAGCAATATACTTTCAACTTTAGCTTCAAAAATGTTCTGATATTGAATCTTACACATATGCTTAATAAGAAGAGAATGCGTATGGAATGTATTAGTATTTTAAGCGTAAGAACAGGAGAGTATGATAGAAGTAAGAGATTTAAGTTGAAATGAAAGAATGTGAAGTAGACGGCAGATCAGTAAATGCTGAATAATTTCTTACGGCACAAAATATTGTGATGTTGTTCGTTTGTATCATTACAGGACCCTAATGATCCCTGTTTATAAGAAATTATAAAGTACGAATTTGACTGTTACATACTACATACATGCTCTAATTAAACCAAATGGTAATGAATGGACCAACATTGACAAATATGAAAGGATATCTCTCACAACCTATCTAAACTCTCTTTTCTTATTTTTCTTTATTAAAAGTTGTGAACTTTCAAAAGGAAGCAAATTACTCCTGCTATATTTTACATCGCAGCCTAATTGCTGTAGAGAAGTTTTGAAATCATGTTAGTGCTTAACCAATTCGGTAATATTCGATTGAAGTATCATTTCTTAATTCAACCTCGCAATTCAGAATATACTATGTCACAAATACGTTCGCGCCGACCGTTTTTCACCAAACTATAAAAACTCTTCCTCACACACACATGTGTCCGCACATGTACGGTAATCTTTCACTCTTCACTTAGTCTATTCCTACATAAGCATTTCTTATAAATATTAACTATCCACTACTGGATAAATTAAAAATTATTCAAATGCTGAGACATTAAAGAAAGATATACTGAAATAATACTTTCTAAGTAGTGCGAGATATGTCCACGTGAAAAATAATGTAAATTGGACCAGAATGGGGGCTAGTGATTTTGAGATTAAAATAGGAAAAATGATAACAAGATTCGAATAGCAACCAACGAAAAACTATTAATAATAAACGACAGTAGAAAAGTTATATTGTATAGATAGTAAGCGAAATGCTTCCCATTCCATAAAAGTGAAATCTGTTATGACTCACTTTCTCCATTGCGTTTGAACATCGTTGTATAATATAGCTGCAATAATGATACTATTTCAAGTATGAAAGCATAATTCATATGTATAAAATAAACATTTTTTCAAACACGTTTTTCAGTCGCAAAAATATAAAACGAAAAATACGAATAGAATTCAAGTAAAATCTTTTACAGTATCTTAGCTATTAATTTATGTTAGAGACAAATATTAAGCCGATATAGACGACATCACGAGGGCTTTTGTAATAAGCAATATAAACTATGTAGAAATGTGTACTTCTATCAAATTGCATGGCTTATACTAATTCTAATATAAATTATTTTCATAGCTTTTGATTTTAATAACTTATAAATAGGAGCAGGGGCCGAGTTGTAAGAAGCTTGCTTCCTAAACACGTGTTTCCAGGTTTAGTGACTCTGGTAGAGAGAAACGGGAGGAAGCCTGTCATGTATATATATACATATATTTGGATCATGACCATATATGACAAAATACTTGCTACGTTTTTGCCCCACCCCCACCCCAAAAAAAATAAAATCACAGATAGAACCTGCTTTTTATTTTATGTCCACATACAAGCTTTTCATATATTTTTATTGCTTTATATATATTTTTGCATATTTTTCATTTTTCCCCCCTTTTTCAATTGTGTGACTATATACGCGTGTAGTATTTCTATGTATAAGCATATATTAAATGTGTATTTGTGTGCATGTGTATATATGGGTACGAATGTATGTATTTATACGTGTGTAAGACTGTATCCGTTGCATAACAGTGACTGTCATGCATACGTCTCCTTCCTTTATACGTATATGTATGCATATACGCTTGTATATCTGCAGTTGAACGTGTGTTGACAGATAGGAGGGTGTATATGTATATATATATATGCACCTCTGTACATATGTATATGTATGTATATTCATGTTTGCGGCGAGTGTGAATATATACCTGTACGAGGGTACATATACGTATACGTTTTATGTTTGTGTTTGCATAAATGTCTATATAAATGTAGGTATATATCTATGCGAGGATGATGTAGACTATGCATATATACGTACGTGTGTATGTATATCTGTACATATATATGCATATGCATGGGTATGTATATCCGCGTGTGTGTATACATGTATATTGTTTAGGTTTTTGTATGAGTATATTTATTTAAGTTTTAAGATAAGTTTAAGCATTTTTCTTTATGAAGATGAAGTTATATATAGATATATATATTCCAGCATAGCCTCAGTCAAATGACTGAAAAAAATAAGAGTTAAAGACTAAATAACAATTGACAAATTATAATTCATACGATTCAAATGTAGTTGTAATCCATTCATTTGAATGTCGAGTGAGTATTTTCCTACAGAAATGATTTCTCTCTGAACCTGATTTAGCTCTAACTAGAACCTAATTTCAAACTGGCAGAATAGGAACTGCTTTCCCGAGAGACTAGAAACGTATGTCTTATCCAGATATGATATTCGTCGAACTAATTCTAAAATAAACAGTTTAACGTACTCACAAGTGGATTCAGCTTGGTGTGGGGGGTGGGGGGAATACTTATTGAAGAGGAACCAAAACTAGAATAGTGGTGTGAAAGGTAGAAAATGATATGGATATAGCTTAAACAGTAAAACTAGGTGAAATTGTGGATAGATGCGCACGCGCGGTGAGTGTGTGTGTGTGTGTGTGTGTGTGTGAGAGAGAGAGAGAGAGTGTATTGGCTAATATCATCATGACAGACAAGACAACTCGTTTACAGCCTGCCATGTATGTATATACTCTCGCTTATAAAATAGCACATAAACTGCACGCACACAGACACGCACACCCACCCACACACACACACACACACAAACACACATGTAATTTAACAGCATAACAAAGCATGATTAAAACAAGCTATAAAATGAATGCCCATAAATTTAAACACATGCGTGTAGATTGATCTTATATTTATAAGTTTATGTGTATGAAATACAAAAACGAAAAACTACAAATATACAGTTTTCAGTGTGTCCGTGCGTATGCGTGTTTGGGCATGTGTGTATGGATATATATATATGTATGTATATATATATATATATATATATATATATATATATATATATATATATATATATATATATATATATATGTGTGTGTGTGTGTATATATATATATATATATATATATATATATATTTATATATATATATATATATATATATATATATATATATATATATATATATATATACATATGTATATATATGTATATGTGTGTGTATGGGTATGTATGTGTGTGTGCGTGTGTGTATTTGCGGTATGTGCATGTGTATATACGTGCACCGTACGCGTGTGTGATACACAAGATATCAGAAAGAACGGGAGAAAAAAACGGAATTTTCGAGAGCTATTCTAGTTTAAATTCAATACTAGCAGCAGATAATCATCTAATAGAAAGCTGGGTGGTGACTTGATCATTATAACTACTTTATGTTTACATGGAATATTTGATTCAGGTTTGTACTTTCATGCTGCTTGCATAGCTAGTATAGTTACAACTAGTGTGTCATCAATTTTCAATTATTTTCCATTGCAGAAACGTCATTTATCTCCATTGCAAGCAGAGGAGCGGTAAATGTTCTGAAGAAAATAAAATAAAACAAAAATAAAGTAAATTGAACAAATAAGTATACAAAAAAAATAAAAAAAGGAAAATTAGCTGAGATATAATATTATTCATAAAGAACATATAAAACAGCAATTTCGTATGCATTTATGGTAAAGGAAACCGCATTGTAAATATGAAAGTTATGTCATTTTTCAGCTAATGTATTTGAACCGTCCAAAAACATATAACCTATGAAATCTATCAGGATAGTAAGACAGAAGGATTTGATGATATTTACCTTGTTTGCATTGCATATTATTTACTAATACCAGATATTCTCATAATGTGTCGCATTTTGCGAATAATAATCACACTTTCTAATTTTGGTACATGGCCAACAATTTATACAGAAAGAATCGACCTCTTTATTTTAGAGTAATATATGGTCAGAAGAAGTCGAATACAAGTAGAAATCTTGGCTTGAAGCAGTGGAAGAAGAATTTAGTGACTCAGACGTACAAGGGAACGTTATCATCAAGTTGCAAGATTTACAAGCAGGAGAAAAGGAACGAAGTTGCAGTTAAAGAGGTACTAGAGAGGAAATAATTATAGACCAACACAGGGTTGATGAAAACGCAGTAATGATTGAAAGAGTTAATGTAACTGATAAGCAAAATGAAATCCGCCTTGCAGCTAAAGATATAATTTCAGTTAACGGTATTGATATTACAGATCTCAACCATCTGTACTATGCGTCCGCGAAGATCTCAACGGTTCTATGTGGTGAAAAGATTAGAAAACGACATCCCCACAAAAAGCCTTCTTGACAAGAGCGTATTCAACACCAAATTCAGCTACTTAGGTCTCACATAGAATGTTTAAAAAACTTTAAGTTTGACAGGAATATCAAACCAACAAAAATCTGAAAATTAAAGAAAAAATATAATATGAAATACAGACTTGACATCGAGACCACCATAGAAACTATCAAGTAAAAGTTATGTGCTAAAGTTTCACGCATAGCAAGATATGGCTGTTTCGTTCAACAAACTTAAACAGTCCTTATTCAGGTATGCACAGCTCAGGAACAAGCGTTAAGGACCAATTATCTGAAGTACAGAATTGATAACACTACCGATAGCAACAACTGCAGAATGTTTCGTGAGAGGGGTGAAACGGTATAGAACATCGTTAGCGAATGTCCGAAATTGGCACAACGCGAATGCAAAAGGCCCCATGACATTGTGGCAAGAATGATCTATTGGGACTTCTGTAATATAATATATAGTGTTAGGTAGGGAGGTCGGTCATGCTTTGGCTTGATGGGGCTGGGGACATTCCAAGTTAGTGGTCCCAGGGGCTTCATCAAGCATAGAGTTGACCAGGTCCACCAGTTCTCTTCATCGCTGTACCGTGGGGTGGCGTAGCCGTGGTGTGGCTTGGGGGCTTGTGTGTTCCATTGATCCGAGTGAGCGTGTCCGCCTGGAACTTTGCTCCTGCTAGGGCTACCCTAGGTGGGATGCTCTCCCGGGGAGATTCCAGACTAACAGTAAACCACGGCGTGTCGGCTCGTCGTCAAGATGACTGCCCCATCATCCGCGTATTCTGCGGCAGACCGACAACCCACCCAGAAGAACCCTCAATCTGTTACGACACTATAATTCCTAATGTTTAATTATAAAAATATAATGGGACTGGGGTCCACCAGAGTAAAATAGGAATCAGAGGGGTACACATGCTATAAATGGTGATAACCACTGGTTTAACCGCTTATATTATATTGTGTTAATTCTATAAGGTTCCTATGAATACGATGTCATTACCTTTGAGTAATATATCTGGGCCACGTCGGTCGAGCCACATCTATAATTTTACGTTGCCCTAATATTCCAAGCTATGATCTGAAAATATAATGATGCTTGAGAACATATTGTGCCATGCTAAAGATAATATATGTTTCCGGACACATCCTGGTTTGTCAAAAGAAGAATTTTGTAATATCGGTAATATAAGCTAACGACGTTATTTTTTTGTGTCATCTTTATTTTAATGTTGTGTCTTAGCTTTGTATGGAATATATTTGTCACTAATAGTTCAACGTTATAGAAGGTTATGTCCTTGTTACAGCCATTGTAGTACACTGGTGACAGCATATCAAAAGATGAGCCTGCTGTTTGTACGATGACCACTTATCGACTTCGTCTGTTTGAAATTTTACAGCTACGTTCAAAGGAAGAGTTATACATCTCCTCAAACTATTATTAAGTGGTACATATCATGCAACTTAACGTCCAATCTTTTGAACACTAACATCTAGGAAGAAACTTAGAACAACATACAGTACGAAACAGGATATAGAGCAAGATAGCTACACGTATATGGTTGCCCATACGTACAACCATACCTCACACCAATATATATATATTGTTTATATATATATATATTGTTTATATATATATATATATATATATATATATATATATATATATATATATGTGTGTGTGTGTGTGTGTGTGTGTGTGTGTGTGTGTGTGTGTGTATGCATACATGTATAAACAGAAATATATATATATATATACATATATATATATATACATACATACATGCATACATACATACATACACATACACATATTACCTATACACATAAATGCCTATATCCATATGTATATATACATACATAAATAGACAGGAAGAAAGAAAGAAAGATTTGGCAGGTGCTGGGGACGTTTTCTTATGACGTTTCACGCATAAGCCATAAACATTCTTCGACGTTACTATGATCTAGTATAAGCAAAACGATTCAACAGTAAGATTTTTATTCCATTCTCTGGGACAGAAATACCCTTTATTTCTTTAGCACCGACCATTACTTGGTTACGCTTGGTATCCCTCGTCTGTTATCGGTGTGGGTTGCACGTAGCTAATTAGCAGTCGAAACAGATAGTTAAAAGAGGAATCTATGGTCATATAAATACATATACATAAACATACGAACATTGTAGGAGTGTTCGTATATTTTAACTAAGAGAAGAGTGTATGTCTATCAAACTCAAGTCGTAGTCTCTCTATACATATGTATATGTACATAATCTGTATAATGCACATACAAATATCTACATGCATGTTAGACATCTACATACACTGACATACATACATACATACATACATACATACATACATACATGCATGCATGCATACATACAATCATACATACATACATACATACATACACACATACATACATACATACATACATACAAGCACATACTTTTATAACTGTATGCATGTGTGTTTACTGAATGAGTTACGTTTTGGGAGGGAACATATGTCAAGTTTGTGAACGGTTTCCGGTCTTTTCATTGTTTATCCCAAAGGGTCTAGAATTCTGTTTTCCATTTTTCTCTCGTAATAAAAAGCCAATAATAATAATAATAATAATAATAATAATAATAATAATAATAATAATAATAATAACAATAATAGTAATAGCACAAACCTTTCACATTTACTATCAGTTTTCAAAGTACTTCCACAGAAGTATCATTTTTGGCAATTAGGAATCCACTGTGACCCGTAGCATAGAATGTTATTTCGTTAACTTTTTTTTTTCATTCGTTACCCTATCTTTAATACTTTTTTTATTCATTGCCCTACCTTTAATATTTTTTTTTGTTTCTGATATTTTGTTTTTGTCTCAATTTTCTTTCGTTTATTATTCTTTGTATCATCTTCCCTCTTCTTTTACTTATTTTCTTAAGCTTTCTCAAATTTGCAGATATTTAAATGAGAAAGATACTTAACTGAGCAAAACTGCTGTTATATCAAAAGCTAATGAATTCAAATACCAAAATCCTAAAACTGTTTCATGTCGCAACAGATCAAGGGACCCATTTTGTTCCTATGCTTTCTCATACTGATGTACGTTGTGACTATACAGTCCAATAGATTTTTACTTTACGCTTTTGCATTGATATTTATTAATGGTTGGAACAGCTATAACACAAAATAAATATTTACGTCCTAATTGGCCACAATGCCAAAGCCAAATAAATGTTGATATTAAATATAAATTCATACCTTTCATATGGGAATAACTTAATTGGTAGGAAATGCTTTCAAGTGGGAATTGAAACTAGCTTGCATAACCTCAGCAGCTCGCTAAGTTTTATATGGATAGGTAAAGAACTCAAGTCATCATTATGACATCTAATTTTATTTTATGAAGAATGATTACTCAAAAGCTACCTACCACACGTTTGCAAGGAATTTACAGCGACGAAAATACTTCCTGGAAATTTATCTAAATCATGATCATTTATAACAATTTATCTTTTATTACATGTTAAGGATCTTATTTCAGATTCAATGTAACTGTCAGTTGTTATCAAGATATCTGGCAATTGTTCTGTGAGTGTCAACAGAAATCATGTTACAATAACATCGTTTTCGTGATAATGTGATAGGGAAGGTGATGTAATCGGTTAATCACGGGAGCACCAAATTTTAAATTAATTAGTTTCCTATCGTTACTTTCCACTGGGTGATTAAAGTTACTGATAGCGAAATAATTTTTAAGTGAATTACATGTGCAAATATATTTAAGCGCCTCCAAGTAGCTCTAACGATAAATAATATTATTTCTATTCTGAGGAAGATTTTCCTTCGCTTACTAAAAAGATTGTCTCAGCATTTGAGAACCCAAAATATTGAGCTGATTCCTTCTGACGTTCGAAATTATACACTCTCACACATGTACTGATCACACTATTAATGCTTTTATATGCATACATAAATACATACATACATACATACATACATACATACATACATACATACATACAGTCGAGTTCAGAGCAGTAATAAGAAAGTAGAATCGCACAGGAACAACTAATTAAGCCATGAACTTTTACGGGGAGTGGGCACAGCAAAATAAAATGATCTTTCCCTTGTGAGATGGACTCACAGAAGAAATAGCTGGATAATGCTTTACTACGTGGTTTCAAAATTTAACCAGTAAGATTTTGTTTCTCTTCAGAACCATCTACAAACTACTGAGGGTTAGATAGATAATTTGCTTCGTAATAGTAAATGAAAGTAGGAAACTGTTGATAAGCAGCGCTAAATTCAAACGGTTAGAGTGTGTATTATCAATACAAGAAGATACTACAATGATATATCAATATATTAAGATATATTAAACACATCATGGTATGTGTGATAAGCAAATAAAAACCAAGAAGCAATTAATAAATAAAGGATATAAAATAGCACCAACGATTACTAAAACTAAGAGTAAAAGAATTAACTTTGAAAGCCACAAAAAGACACTAACCTCAATTACGTTTACGGGGAGCAAGCACAGCAAACTAAAACGATCTTTCCCTAGTGAGAAAGTATAAATATATATATATATTTATATACATGTGTATTTACAAACATGTGTATGTGTGGCGGAATAAGAGATGGGGATGGATGCGTGCATGTGTTTGTGCTATTTTTTACCATTTTTTTCTAATAATTACCATTTTCAGTGCAAATATATTTAATATTGCTTTAATATAGTTTTAAGTAAATTTAATGAAATACTGATACATCCATCACTACAATTTTCAACACCAAGATAGCAAAACAAGATGGAAAAGCTATAATAGGAAAAGAAAGGCTTCTATTATTGGCACTGTCTTTTAATTTGTTACTATTGACATCGACGCATACTATGGACAGTGATCAATAACAATGCAAACTATACAAAAATAACAAAATATCATCAGCCCCAATGCTAGCAACAGGAACATGATTGCATCGTTAATTCGACTTTACAGATGTGAGCATCACTTTTTTTATTTTGAGAAATTTATTTCAGATTGAATATTTTTGTATGCTTCTAATGGAGATTTGTAAGTTAATTCTAGCATCTCAAGCAATCATGTAGTGGTTGTTTATTTTGCTGAAGGAACCGTAGCAAGCTCAAACTGTCGCATTCCATCTATACAAAAAAAAATCACAATGGGTGTTAGGGTATGATATATGATTCTCAAATAGGAGGAGTTATCGTATATCTTGATAACTAAATTTAGGGATTGAACCATGATTTCGATAGACCTCCTACGTGCTTTAAGTCTATTCGATAAGGGCTGAACGGGGCTACTCAACATCGGTATTTAGCAAGGACTACAACCTCAATTATGATAATATTGAGAAAGAGGAAGAGTATGGAATCCGTAGTTGTTGTGATGATAGTAACCAAAAATATGGTGATAAAGGAGAAACAGGCATATATGAATTCAAATAAGATAAATAGGACAAAATATTGAAGTAATACAGCGGATGAGGATGATGACAGTGCTAAGAGAGAGATTTTATTACGATTTGAAATTAAATGATAAAAGATAAAAAAGAAAATATAAAAAATATCGATATTCTATGTCGTCAGATAGTCTGCAGCAATTATCCAATAACAATCATGGAAAATGATACACGACACCGATTATTCCAACAGATAAGACAGGGCAATGCTTTCAGAAATATTAATGGCGAATTTAAAGTTGTTGATTTTCAATTGATAATACCCTCCAATAATTCTTCTATCTCTCTTCACTTGCAAGAAGAAAAAAAATCGAAATATTTTAGCTGGAATTATTGTTGAGTAATTTCCATACGTCTATTTAATTCCGTCCAATTTTCCGTCCGATTACCAGACAGGTTAAATTTTATCGAATTAATGTAGCGTTTAGGGTTATATTTCTATTTCCGACGTTAGAATATAATAGAATTGTCTAATCCCTTGAGTAAATACTGATACGGTTCGATGACAATGTAAACAAGAAAGAAACTGCAATTATGTGCAATTATTCTTCTACGCTGCTGGTAGTAAGACTTCCACCAATAAATAAATAGATAAATTAATGTAGAAATGTTTCTCATCAAATGGGGTTAAGGGCCGAACCATTAACTATTACACGAAGCAATGTTGTATATCAATATATTTTTCAAATGACTTTCCATACACACAAAAATGTAGTAGCATTAAACCAGGAAATAATTTGGTTTGATAAAAGGCAAGAACGGTTTTTCAGTTAAACCTTAATTTGTATAGAATTTATGAATGGTAAAACTAGTTCTTTGTTGTCGCTAGCTGCTTGTTTTTTTTTTCTATTTGTATTGTTTATTCCACAGGCTATTATTCAAATCATGCTTTTTACTCTTAGTTTATGGGATTTTTTACTGCTTCTTTTTTATATTTTGTTGGTTATGTTTGAATATAGACTTTTGGGATGCAACGTTTTACGGTCTAATGCATTGGCGCCAACACATCTGACAGAAACATCCTAGAACTTTACTACGTTTTAATACAGCGTTAATTGTTTGAGGAATATCATAAGGTAATTTCTCTCCAAGTACATGAGAGGAAAGAAACAAAAAGCACCAAGTGAATCAGATATTCTCTTTTACAATTCCCTTCAATGTTAAAACAATTCATACAGCTAAATATTAATTCTATATTACAAAATTCACTGATAATACAAGCCTAATGTGACAGTATACGATAAATTGTTGGTTCTTCTTCTTGTATCAGCCTCGTATCAGCCTTAATTGATCAGATCTAGTTCCATAGAATGATTTAGTGTAATCTATAGATGCATTGCTCTTGATTTACCTTTGCCTTGCCGAGCGTAACACAATACTACACATTGCAAAATGCAGAACTTAATATTGGAAATTTCAGGATTAAAGAGACTATTCATATAAAGAAATTAAAGGAACAAGACATGACGTTCACTGTATGATATTAATTTAGTACCATAACATTCCCAGCCTGCCCACATCATTATCTTCTCCAGTCTTTATATATTAGTGTAATCCCGAGATAATAATATTCTCCGTTTTGTTTTTTTGTTTGTTTTGTATTGACAAGGTTCTTTTAAAGGCAAAATATATAATATATAGAATAAGTGCACGAGGTTTTAATGGTTTCTTTTTGCTTATTTTTTCGGTACTTTTTGGTTATCTCATCCCCATTAAATATTGCTGTTAAAATTGGGTTATCTCTCTACTAAAAAAATTGAGTTTATGTGGTGACAATAGATTGGATTAAAAGAGTTAAATCCTTTTGATTCAGTATGCTTCAACACAATGTTACCAGATTCAATACGATGTTTAATTTTTTTTATTTCATTTTTTTTTTTTTTTTTGAAAGTTAAACAATTTTTTTAGTTGAGAGTGATAACCAAATGTATCGATATTTCTTGTAAAACGAGAGGAGATAACCCAATATTTTAATGGCCGTGAGATAAACAAAACGTACCTATTTTTCTTTATAGTAGCTTTCTAATACTTTATAATACTTTTAAGTATCATACATACACACAGCGGGTGCGTACGCAAGCACGTGCACGCACAGACAGAATGTAATCTAGGGTGACTTGACAGCTATTTAGATTGACCCCGCAAAAATTCCTACGTTACAACTTCACTAAGAATATCCATCTCGTAGCAAAGCCTTTTATCTGAACTCCTGAGTGAAATATGTACTTAAGTCTGAATCAAAAGATATCATGTTTCTCAAATATACAAGTCAGTTATAATTCATTCATATATTGTATCGACATACAATGAAAAAAGCAGATTTGTAGAGCGGATTTGACTCGAATCCGATTTCTGCAAGTTAGTGAAACCATATCACCATAAACTCTCTTTGGGTGAAGATGAATATCACTGTTCTTCGATTTCGTTTTCTCCTTTAGGGTCATGATATACATCGATGAGAGCAGTAAAATGCACCTGTTGGAAGACGCATGGCTCACTGGTAAGAGTGTCAAGCTCACAATCACGAGGTAGTGAGTTCGATTCCTGGTCAGGGTTGTGCATCGTGTTCTTGAGCAAGACACTTTATTTCACGTTGATCTAGTTCACTCAGCACTAGAAATGAGTTGAGACGTTACTGGTGCCAAGCTGTATCTGCTTTTGCTTATCCCTTGGATAACATCGATGGCGTGGAGAAGAGAGGCTGGTATGTATGGGTGACTGGAGATATTTCATAATCAACCTTCCCTGGATTTGTTCTTCGTAAGGGGAATTTTCTAGGTGCAATCCTGCGGTCATTCAGGACCGAAGGGGTTCTTTACCCTAGTGATATTCCAATAATATAAGAAGAAAGCAACTTATCAATTGCAAAGCCATTTCTAATTTTTAGAAATGAAAATATAAATAAAGGCAAGGATACACATTTACACGCGAACATAAACGCATAAACGCAAGCGAACGCACATGAGCACATAAATACATGCATACACACATGCATGCAGTCATATATACATACATACATACATACCCAGATACATACATACATACATACGTAAGGCGGCGAGCTGGCAGAAACGTTAGCACGCCGGGCGAAATACTTAGCGGTATTTCGTCTGCCGCTACATTCTGAGTTCAAATTCCACCGAGGTCGACTTTGCCTTTCATCCTTTCGGGGTCGATTAAATAGGTACCAGTTACGCACTGGGGTCGATGTAATCGACTTAATCCGTTTGTCTGTCCTTGTTTGTCCCCTCTGTGTGTAGCCCCTTGTGGGTAGTAAAGACATAACATACGTACATACATACATACATACATACATACATATATACATACATACTTACACATTACATAAAGGAAAAATACTCAGAATAATTATTGTCATTCAACGTTAATAAGTTACTGTCCAAAACTACTTGTCTTGTTCTTCGGTTTGATGTCTTTTAAAGGTCTGTTAGTTTAATGTGTGTATATGCGAGTATGTGTATATATTTCAATGCTTGGTCTGTCTTTGTGCTTGTTTGCGTATGGGAATGCCTGTGTGGGTGCGCCTGTGTGTGTGTGGGTGGCTTGGTAGGTGTGTGTATCTACATGTATGATGTATTGATGGCTTAACGTATGATGAATTTCGTATTCCTTCCCATAAAAACTTCTTTCTGATTGTATTTATATATATATATATATATATATATATATATATATATATATATATATATATGTATGTATAAATACATACTTGTGAGTGGAAGCGTGTGTGAGTGTGTGTAAGTGTATGTGTGTGTGTGCGTAAGTGTTCAAAAGAACGTAATTACATATAGGTGATAGCAGCGTGATTGCAATCGGTTTTTGTTATGTTTAGTTGACGAGGAGGTCAAAGACATACCAACATCTGAACAAATATGAAGACAAAGGCCAGGAAACCAAGCACAAGCCTCGGATTTTGGTAAGAGGCTTCGTAGTTCAAGACATAAGCTGAACTAATAGTTTATTGTTACAATAGTCACATAAGGATACATGTTAAGCACGTGACACTGTTACTTCTAAGTACATTGTCACATGCGTATACTTAAATTCTCATACACACATTAATGTGGATGATTCTACTTGCATTTGTATGCAGATTTCAGTCGTTTTTACTATCTCTGACAATCTGACTGTGTCTTTCACTTCTGTTTCGAAACGAAGAAAGACAGACGGACGGACACATACATAGATATAATATATAATCTCTGTGTGTGTGTGTGGGGGGGGGGGGGTTATGGGTGTGTAAGTGTGTGTGGGGGGGTGTCAGACCAGGAGATTGAATGAATTTTAGATATTATTTATTCACCATTACACATTTTTCATTTGCTAATAAGAGTTACAAAATTTGAAGGAGCTATGTTACAGATACAGATTTGTTTAGCAAATGGAACATATGTAATGGTGAATAAATAATACCATGACATTTTTTTCAATCTCCTGTTTTGATATATAATTACTTCACAGGAAAATATTTTCCAGAATTTTCAACTATTATGCATACCTCACGCAAATATAACATCTAAAAACAGATTGGGAATACTGGAAAACGCAGATGTGCTTCAAGAGGTAACAGTTTGGATTCAAATCCTATCTACATTATATAGATATATAGGCACAGCCCTGGCTGTGTGGTAAGAAGCTTACTTCCCAACCACATGGTTCTGGTTTCAGTTCCACTGCGTGGCAACTTAGGAAGGTATTTTCTAAGTATATTGTCACATGCGTGACTGAAACTGAAAGAAGCTCGTCGTATGCATGTGTGTGTGTGTGTGTGTGTGTGTGTGTGTGTGTGTGTGTGTGTGTGTGTGTGTGTGTGTGTATCTTCCCATCACTGCTTGACAACAGGTATTAGTGTGCTTGCATCTCCGTAATCTAGGAGTTCACCAAACGAAACCGATGGAATATGTACCAAGCTTAAAAAAATAATAAATTATTGGGTCGATTCATTCGACTAAAAATTCAAGACGGTGTCCAGTATGGCCGCACTCTAATGAAACAAATAAAAGATAAACGTTATGTATATATATATATATATAAACACACAGATGTATACATGAATATACATGCAGACTTGGACACATACCAATAAAACACATACAGAGTTGCATTGTTTATGACAAGCAGATGCAAAGTATTCAATACATGGCTTATGTATATTTATTTTTATCCGACTGATGTCATATGTCGTACAAAAATGCATGGGTCGTCAGACGAACATTATCTTCCCATAATGAAATTCTGCTAGCGCAGAAATCTCACTTGATTAACATTGATTAACACAGAGTATATATCAAACTTCATGATTAACACAGAGCATATATCACACTTCCTGATTAGCACGGAGTGTATATCACACTTCCTGATTAACACGGAGTATATATCATACTTCCAGACACAAAAAAAATCCCCAATTTAAAAAAATTGAGCAGTTTTCTTCTGCAGGGGAAAGAACTAATCTCACTTGGTACTGATTGATGATCAACATTTAGCTCAGCATTTTTGTTGTATTTTGGGAGGATCTTTACTCCAATAATAAGTACACGCACTGGTTCAGTTTCACATCTGAATTATTAATCAATTGATTCGCTATTTCACCAACAAACTAATCGATCACTTGATTAATCAGTAGGTTAACCAACGAATGAATCAATCAACCAACACCATTTTGTCACCATTCGTAACTTCATCAATGAAATACCCTGTCTCCACCTATCGCTTCTTAAACTTTTTTCATTCATGACCTTATTTTTCATCACGAGATTTTTCGCGACTCCAGGTATTAAATATGAAATAAAATAGAAATAAATACATAATTTTTTTTTGCTGAACAATAATAAATACACATTTTTTTTTTTGCTGAACAATAATAAATACACATTTTTTTTGGCTGAACAATAATAAATACATAATTTTTTTTGCTGAACAATATACCATAAGAAAAAGTAGATATATATTATTTGTCAAAATCTAAGTAGTTTTAGGATTTGTTTTAAGTACATCAACAAACTAAAGTAAATATTTCAAGTGCAAGAATAAACCACAGTAAAAATCAATGTGGCGGATGTTTTGTTTTTTGCTGCATAACAAATTAAACCTTGGTGTAATATTTGATACTGCTGGACGTAAAACATCTACGTTTTCAGCGTTCAACGATATTTGTTTTTAATAAATGTTAAAGCTAATAAAAAGTCGTTTCACATAGGAATGTGGCACATAACGTAAAATATCATGCGTTTGTGAAATAACATATAAACTGAAATTCAAGTGTTTGAATTTAATTTTTGCGACCCGGCATTTCGTCTCGCAACCCAAATTGGGGTCGCGAACCATAGTTTAAGAAGCGCTGCATAGAACTACTTGATACAGCTTATGTCAGGTGTACGTTCAAACAGTGTGCAATTCAAAATCCAAGTCATCTTCAAAATGTTTTAAGCTTGATGCTTGTATTGAATTAAATTGAGGCGTGACGAGAAAGTTTTTTTCTACCATATATACAAAATGTAGCCAATGTAACTTTTGAATTTTTAGATGTTGTGTTTGTTTACTCTGGCACATAGTTAACAGTGGCTAATCGGCGTTGTATGCTTTTGCTTTTACATCAAAGCTACATTTAATTGAATGCTTATCCTTTTCTTTTTCTATTCATCTAAAATAAAAAAGATAAACAACAAAATAATTTCGAATCATATGTATCATTGAAATTGTAACTGGATCATAAGGACTCGATGTGCTGTATGTATATATATCATTAAGAGTATTCCTGGTTAACGTGATGTACACTTCAACATTGCAGTCTATTGATGATTCTGTATTTCCTCAAGATACGATTTTTTGACAACCATTTTCTATCCAATGAGTGCCTAGTTTTGCCCCTACAGTTGTTTTTGTTTTTGTATATGTCGTATTTATAGATATCTTAGTCTTTGGCTAGATGATGTGTTGACCTTGAAAGGGTTGTTTTTGTGGAAGATTTTCTGTTATAAATATGAAATGAAGAAGTATGTACTTATTTGTATACAAGTCCTACCAACAATTATGCATACATTTAAACTATGAGGTTAACTATAATGCCGCATAATATTTTTGTGACAATGTTAGGTATCATTTGATGTTGGTTTTATGTATTTCTAGATTGATATCATCTACATTCACTACAGTATAGGACGACGCTGGCACATATTTTTTCTGTTAGATAATAGATTAGATATGCGTGTGAGAAAATTGCTTATAATGTATTGTATGATTGTGACCGGATGGTTGGAGTTCCTATTTATGTATGTTATATATTTGTTGGTTTGTACAATATGTAAAGTTTTCCAGTGTTGTACATAGGCAAGTGTTGTACCTACGAAATTTTATATTTTCGAGTCTCCGTCGTAACTTTTTTAAAA
Source organism: Octopus bimaculoides (assembly GCF_046866305.1). Classification (NCBI taxonomy): domain Eukaryota; kingdom Metazoa; phylum Mollusca; class Cephalopoda; order Octopoda; family Octopodidae; genus Octopus; species Octopus bimaculoides. The sequence goes on along the minus strand of NC_142928.1, from coordinate 176,248,827 downwards.
AAATATTTTTAACATGTTTGTCTATGTTATGCAACTTCGTTTTGTGGATTGATCAATATGGACCATCCCAATGATCAACTATTTGTGGAACTTAACATATGAAGTGTTAAGACGTTCGTGTTTCTATCTTGAAGTCCTGTTTTCTATCCTGCTATGGGGAATTTTGGCCAAATGTCTTTCGTATTGTCTCGAGCTGACTAAGACTTTCCATATGAAAAAGTACAATGAGTAAGTAAAAACTGTAGAAGGGTGTCAGATAGACTGTATCTGTATCTCTATGCGGTTGGTGAAACTGCTGGAAATAGCAAACTCATTTCTACCAAATCACATCATGTCTTAAAAAATCCAGGAGGCATTGAATAACATAGTCCTTAAGATATATAGAAGGACGAGATGGCCATTTCTGGAATATATTTGATGATAGGTTTCCAAAATCCCGCCAACACAACATACACAACAACATTAAATGTAATATCAAAATTAAAATATAAAACAACACAAACACTATCTGAATGAGAACATTAAACTTGCCATTTTAGCACCTATTAAAATAGAGTCTTTTTAACTGGACAACACGATTTATGTTTTCATTATTGTTTTTCTTTTTATTTATTTATATGTATAGTTTGATGAACAGCGTCCTACCAAAAATAGAATGGAGAAAGAACTACATACAACCAGGTACAACATAGGATATCGAAAACAAGTATGGCGGTGTTATAAAATAGAGGATTTAATTGTCAAGTGAAAACATCGTCTGCGGAATGAATATATTAATGGTGTTGTAATTGTTCCAGATATAGATTCTTTTTATGATAAATAAATATTTATTTCTCTGCTTTATTTGTCTATTTAACTAAGGTTGTCCCGGTTTCCACACCATATTTTTTCTTTTAATGCCCATACACAATATTGTTAGTCTAGCAGCCTCCAAATACATACATACATATATTGTATATATATATATATATATATATATATATATATATATATAAGCAATGTTAATTCTCTAAATGAAGTATTAACAGTAACTGCACGATAAAGTGTAGTATATTGCCACTTAAGTGTGGCTGACCCCTAGGGGTGGATGTTACTATTGCTTTTAGCCCCAAGAGGACATCTCCTCCAGCTGGCTTATCGACACACGACTGTGTCCTGTTTGCCAAGGGTAGTTATCCCTCTCACCAACATCTGCAGCACGAACGGATCCGGAATTCAGGGTTATTTCCCTTCGTCGGCGTCCGATAGCCGCTTACCTTGGTGAGAGAGACAAAAACCTGGCAATCTTATATCTTCTTTTCAAGTGAAATTCTTCACTGATATCGAAAAGGTGAAAACAAGCAATGTTAATTCTCTAAATGAAGTATTAACAGTAACTGCACGATAAAGTGTAGTATATTGCCACTTAAGTGTGGCTGACCCCTAGGGGTGGATGTTACTGTTGCTTTTAGCCCCAGGAGGACATCTCCTCCAGCTGGCTTATCGACACACGACTGTGTCCTGTTTGCCAAGGGTAGTTATCCCTCTCACCAACATCTGCAGCACGAACGGATCTTCATTTAGAGAATTAACATTGCTTGTTTTCACCTTTTCGATATCAGTGAAGAATTTCACTTGAAAAGAAGATATAAGATTGCCAGGTTTTTGTCTCTCTCACCAAGGTCAGCAGCTATCGGACGCCGACGAAGGGAAATAACTCTGAAATCCGGATCCGTTCGTGCTGCAGATGTTGTTAGAGAGGGATAACTACCCTTGGCAAACAGGACACAGTCGTGTGTCGATAAGCCAGCTGGAGGAGATGTCCTCCTGGGGCTAAAAGCAACAGTAACATCCACCCCTAGGGGTCAGCCACACTTAAGTGGCAATATACTACACTTTATCGTGCAGTTACTGTTAATACTTCATTTAGAGAATTAACATTGCTTGTTTTCACCTTTTCGATATCAGTGAAGAATTTCACTTGAAAAGAAGATATAAGATTGCCAGGTTTTTGTCTCTCTCACCAAGGTCAGCGGCTATCGGACGCCGACGAAGGGAAATAACCCTGAAATCCGGATCCGTTCGTGCTGCAGATGTTGGTGAGAGGGATAACTACCCTTAGCAAACAGGACACAGTCGTGTGTCGATAAGCCAGCTGGAGGAGATGTCCTCCTGGGGCTAAAAGCAACAGTAACATCCACCCCTAGGGGTCAGCCACACTTAAGTGGCAATATACTACACTATATATATATATATATATATATATATATATATATATATATATATATATATATATATATATATATATATATATATACATACATACACACAGACACGCATATATGTATGTATGTATATACGAATTGTAAATATAAAAAATGAGTGTGTATATATTTTTTATTGTCAACAGTACGGCTACTTTCAGAAGCTTGTGAACAGTTAAAAGATGATTTTCAGCCGAATATCTTCTTATGTTTCTTAAATGATATCCTTTGAGTTAAGAGCCAATGATGCACTGTGTACATAGTCACTTGATCTGATAAATGCAACATTCCCTTCAAGCTACAAGCAGAAGTCTTTCGGGAGACAAAAAGAGAATAAATTATATAATTTACTACGAGATAAAATATATGAAATATGTTAAAATTTCTTAAACTTAAAAAAAATGAAATAATGTGAAAGAAAAATCGGTAACATTTTCGGTAAAATTTCATAGCTGGGTTACTGACAATGCAAGACAAAAAATCTTTAATACCGAAAAGTGCAAGGATTTTTTAGGATCCGGAAATTAAAATGCAGTCAGTAGATTACGAGAAAATACTCGTGAAGGTATCAAAGATGCAAAATATTTTTGAATCCGGATATTACAAAAATAGTCAACGAAGAGACAATCAACCAGTAAAAAGAAGAGTAAATAAATTGCGTTTAAAATCTAATGCGTATCAAAGGGCCCAGAGCGAAAAATAGCTTAATATACTTTATTCAATTTACAGCAATAGGTTACATGACAAGTGCTCGAAGCGTGGGTACTTACACACACACATATATATATATAAAATATTTCTTTCTCGAGCCACACCAAGTTCATAAGGGCCGCTTTCCCGGTTTCAATGGCGTAATATATTCTCCACCTGGACGGGACTTCGTTCATCGCAGGTTTACTTACTTTTGCCAAGTACTTATTTTTGCAGCTACGTGAAATGAAGTGTTTTGCTCAAGAACACAACGCGTCGCCCAGTCTAGAGCTCGAAACCACAATCCTACGATTATGAGGCCAACATCCTAACCACTAAGCCACATGCCTCCACATACGCACAAACACACACATATATATATATGTATTACTTTTTACTTGTTTCGGTCATTGGAATGCAATCGTGGTGAAGCACCGCCTTGAAGAATTTTAGTCGAACGAAACGACCCCAGTACTTCTTATTTCAAAACATGGCACTTATTCTATGGGATCTGTTTTGCCGAACATCCAAATTTCGGTGACATAAATGCACCAACACCGGTTGTCAAACTTTGTGGGGGCAGGAAGACACACACACATGCATATCTCTCTCTGTCTCTCTGTCTCTCTCTCTCTTTCTATATATATATATATATATATATATATATATATATATATATCTGTCTCTCTGTCTCTCTCTCTCTTTCTATATATATATATATATATATATATATATATATATATATATATATATATATATATATACTGTTGTGTCTGGGGAGAGTCATTTTCTTCTCGTGCCTTAAAATTTAACACACTCACCGTTAAAATTTCCACTTATTATTTTTATTTTCCTAAAATTTTCGTTGCGTCTTGCAACCTTTTCAATAGTCAAGACTATTGAAAAGGTTGCAAGACGCAACGAAAATTTTAGAAAAATGAAAAAGAAATAAGTGGAAATTTTAACGGTGAGTGTGTTAATTTTAAGGCACGAAACGAAAACGACTCTCCCCAGACACAACAGAATATGCTTCAACACACGAAATCACATAAAAAATATTGCAAACCAAATCCCAAAACGAAATATATATATATACATATATATACATATATATATATATATATATATATATATATATATATATATATATATATATAACCATCATCATCAACGTCATCATCCAAAATTTGCCCATTCTCACTAGAGAGAAAGCAATGAACGAAATGTTGGTTTCACAAAAATTTGTCAAAAGCAAAGTACAACCGAAATCATTGAAAAGAATATTAACTGGCGCAAAAGTATATAACTTTACAATGGAATCAAAAGTGGAGAGATGCGGACGTCCTAATTTGGAACATGCCCCCACTTGTTGGCGGGTTCAGAATTTCACTTTAAACCAGGTAATGTATTTAAGATAATGTCAAATTTTACTCGTGCTTCTGGAAACTTAATCTATGTTATTACCTACTTAGATTGCAGAAACCACTATATAGGCCAAACACGACTGTCCCTCAGACGAAGGACACCACTTCACAAGGAATAAATCCGCTTTCCACAATATAGACAGACACAGGTCAGTGAACACATAGATAGATGATAATCTTTCCTTTTTATCAATGATCCTAGGACACCTCGGTGCAGCAGAGATTAAATAGAGAGGCAACATTTATTGATAAATATCAGCCACAACTTAATATGAACACACAACTCAATACAGGGCACTACTAACCTTACTAATATAAATAATCTCACTGATCCTCATATATCTAAAATACTACTTTAAATTCTAGTAATCGTATTTACATTAATTACATCCCTTTCAGAACTGTTTACTTCCCTTGCATCTAATTTTTTCAACTTAGGCATATATTTATATCCAGCACTGCTTGACAACCGATGTTGATTCACAGTCAGTGACCACTTATAGCGAAGTCGGTATGACTTTTTATAATGATTTTTATACATCTTAATATAACTTTGACTAGTTTGTATATATATATATATATATATATTTGTTTTAAAAAACCATTAGATTCATACCTAGTATGCGTTTCTTTTTACTTTTCACTTAATTACACCACGTGCGTACGTTTTTCCTTAAATCCTGTTTCAATTATATATATATCACATGGGCACACGAGGCGCCTACCTGCTAGAAAGTGAAATTTAAATCCTCAGCTAAACCACCAATAACACTGAAAAATTCAATAGAAAACAACAGTAGTCGGGCGAAGTGGCAAAGTATTTAGATATACCATCACATCTAAATGCTATATAGCTTGGCATTTGGATGCACTTGCATCATGATTTCGAGTTCTAGCGAAAAAGCCTTAACTCTCCTTAGCAAGTTTTACCAAGTGAAAGAATTCAACTCGTGACGTTGAAATCTGCCGGACTTCTGAATAGTTTTGCGCCAAAATCAGAACAGCTTCAGTGTAAATATATTAATAAGGAGTAAATATTCAAATGCGAATATCTATATGGGTATTATTATTGTTATTATTACCTGCGCTAAATATAAATAATTTATAAATAAATCAATTTTGATTCTATAGCTATCTAAAGCTATTTAACATCTGTGACCACCTATATTATTGTTGTTATTATCAATTATTTGTATTTACCGCAGATAATAATAACAATAATAATATCTATATAAATATTCGCATTTGAATATTTACACCTTATATATATATATATATATATATATATATATATATATATATATATATATACACACACAAGGATTTTCTTTTCGTAATGAGATAAAAAAACCAAGGCTGTGTATAATATAGAACATATAAAAATAGAACATTTATAAATATATATATATATATATATATATACATACATAAGTACGTACGTACATACATACATACATACATACATACATACATACACACGTACGCACACACAATTACATACATACATACATACATACATACGTACATACATACATACATATGTATATATGCGACGAGCTTCTTTCAGTTTCCTTGTCTGGCAAATCTACTCAAAAGGCATTGGTCGGTTCGGAGCTATTGAAGACAATCGTTTAAGGTGCCATAAAGTGGGACTCAGTCCGAGAACATGTCGATGACAAGGACCCTTCTTACAAGACACACACATATATATATATATACATATATATATATATATATATATATATATATATATATATATATATATATATATATATATATATATATATATATATATATATATATATATATATTTATATTTATATAAATACAAATATATTTACGGACATACATGTGCGTGCGTGTGTGTGTGTACGTGTGTGTGTGTGTGCGTGTGTGTGTGTGTGCGTGTGTGTGTTGGAGTGTGTTTGAAACATTCTTATTTCTAACAGGCCACTTTTGCTCTCTTCCTACATCCAGCAGATGAATTTTAACATACATACATACATAAATATGCGCTCACATGTAAACATTAACACATACACACTTTCACACACGCACATGCACATATATGTGTACGTGCGTGTATATAGACGTATATTTCAAATGTTGCTTTTCCTGTACTTCATGATGGTTCGCAGATATCATTCTACCGTTGGAAATAATGCTGAACACGAAAAACCTAGTGATGATGTTCATGATATTATTGTCCTGTTCTGTGAATGGGTTTGATATATATTTACACATACATTTGCGTTTGTGAGTAAACGCTTCTTTGCTTTCTCACCCACAAACTTCCTATTTTATACTCTTCCTATCTCTCTCTCTCTCTCTTTCTTTCTCTTTCCCTGTCTTTCTCTCACACAGTATACTTCTCTCCTTCTGGCTCTGTAGAAGCATTTTAAGTTCTTCAGATGCCATTGCAGCAGTCTTATCTGTCGATAAAACAATTCAACAGACGTTGGTGCACTAATTTGTCAAACAGAATCTCTGTCGAAGCAATTATTAGAGTTTTTCACGTTTTGCAAACTTTTTGATCTAGTTATGTGCATGCACACATACGCATGTACACACGTATACATATATATCATATATATATATATATATATATATATATATATATATATATATATATATGTATGTATGTATTTATGTATGTATGTATGTATCTATGTATATGTATATATATATATATATATATGTATATATATATATATATATATATGTATATATGTATATATATATATATATATATATATATATATATATATATATATATATATATATATATATATATACACACATGCGTACATAGGAAGAGAAAGAGGATTCAATACATGAGCCTAATAAAAAATTTTATTCGCAAATTGGGATGTGCAATGCTTGAAACCTAGGAATCTTTAGAGTAACACACGCACGCACACACATACACGCATATATATATATATATATATATATATATATATATATATATATATATATATATATATATATATATATAATATATATATATATATATATATATATATATATATATATATATATATATATATATATATATATATATATATAAAACTAGCAGAGGCACCCGGCGTTGCTCGGGAATAAAATTGTTACTTATATACTTGACGAAAAAAAGGCAAAATATGCTGTATAGAAATTTGAGAGAACATTCTGAAGATGGATTCTCAGCTGAATGATGGCTGGGCGCCTCATGAATGGGGAAAAATTGAAGATGTGCCAAAAAGCCTCATTGGTACTTGGAAACTTTTATGAAAATTAAAATGGGGATTAAATGAAAAAAATAACTTACGTGAATATCCTCACAAGAGTAATTGAAATAAATGGCGATTGTGGAACCCCCCGCGCACGCACGCACGCGCGCGCGCATACACACCTGTGTCTTTGTAAATATGTTTGTATACATTTATGTGTGTGTGTTTGTAAGAGACAGAGTGTGAGTGAGAGAGAGAGGTTTGTTGTCATGTATACATACATGCATAAATATACATACATCTTTGGATGTATGCATATGACAACACAGCCCTTGACTCACTCACACTGTCTCTTACAAACACGCACGCGCGCGCATACGCACATGTGTCTTTGTAAATATGTTTGTATACATTTATGTATGTGTGTGTTTGTAAGAGACAGAGTGTGAGTGAGTCAAGGGGCGTGTGTGTGCGTGTGTATGTGTGTCAGACAGAGTGAGAGAGCAGTGTGTATGTAGTATTTACTCTCTCTCTCTCTCTCGCTTTCATACACACGAACACACACAGTCACACACAAAATAGAGAGTGAAGCTTTTTGCCGTTGTTACGTCAATACCGGAGTACGCGCGCGCGCATACACACGTGTGTCTTTGTAAATATGTTTGTATACATTTATGTATGTGTGTGTTTGTAAGAGACAGAGTGTGAGTGAGTCAAGGGGTGTGTGTGTGCGTGTGTATGTGTGTGAGACAGAGTGAGAGAGCGGTGTGTATGTAGTATTTACTCTCTCTCTCTCTCTCTCTCTCAAACACACTCATACACACACTCACACACAAAATAGAGAGTGAAGCTTTTTGCTGTTGTTACGTCAATACCGGAAGGTGACATTGAGGCACCTTTTTAAAGAAGTGAATCGTAAATATAAAGCAATATTATTTATTTTTAATTAAAAAAATCAAATGAAGAGCCTAAGACTTATCCGAGGTCAAATTATTCATGCATTACAAGTATGGAAGCATTTGGTGAAGTCGATTTCACGTGAAAAGCGATTACACACACATCTCTGTTTTATATATAGTATAGATATGCAAGCAAACATACATACATACATACATGCATACATATATATATGTATATATATAACATATACAAACTTATATATATATATATATATATATATATATATATATATATATATATATATATATATATATATATACATACATGTATACACATACATGCGCATATACGCTTTAATTCACATCTCTAAATAAAAGATAAAAGACACTTATACCTGCAGATGTTTTAGAAGAGTTAGACAGACGCGACATTCTTTTCTACTTCGAAATCTTTACCGAGTATTTTAGGGAAGAGTTATAGCTTACTTATATCACACTTATTTGCATAACCGTTATTATTTTACCGATTCAAGTTAGAGTTTAATCGAAAGCGGACATCGGTTAGATTTGAATACAAAATGCAAAGGGGCATAAATACCGACAGTAGGATAATTTGTAAATTACCCCTATTGACTAATCCAAACAATTTCTTCTATTACGACAGAAAATAACAACAGCACAGCGTTTAGCCAATATTTATTAAATTTCAGTAAAATGTGAGCAGGTTTTCCATTCTAAACTACGAAAATATAACCTTTAAATCAACGAATGTAATATTCTGTTCAGAAGTTTAATATCTGTGGAGGCAAATATTATGATTTCAATGTGTGTGTATGTGTTTAAGGGTGTGTCTTTTATCCTTAAGTAAGGAGGGGAGATATTGCCCAAGATTCTTTCCCGTCGTCCTAGATTTATGGAGGAGACGTTTGAAAGTAAATTTCAGATAAAAGAGCTGGACAGAATGTTTCCAAAAGAGGGAACTTATCTGAAAGTACCCAAGTTGGTAGGTGGTGATGTTAAACCGGGTGACGGATTAAGTCTCCCAGCCAAGTAAGTCATTGTCGGATATCAATAAAGAACGCAGGGTACCGAAAGAAATAGCATTAGACACCCGTCCCACACGCTTTTAGTTGCACCTGTCTACCACCCTTGATTAGTACGTTTATATCGATCTCAAAAGAATGGAGCAAACATGACCGCGCAGGAATTTGGACACCGCCTGCAAGGAGAACAAATGCCATAAAGCATTCTATCCAATTCTCTATTATTATTATTATTATTATTATTATTATTATTATTATTATTATTATTAGGTCAGTGCCTGGAATCGAACTCGGAATCTTGGGTTTAGTAGCGCGCGTTCTTAGCTACTACGCCACGGCATATAGCCCACGGGCATATGGCGTAGTGGTTAAGAGCGCGGGCTGCTAACCCCAAGATTCCGAGTTCGATTCCAAACTTTAAAATCGCTGCGATATGGATATGTCTGGCTTTTCAATTTCCGATTTTTTTTCGTGGTTTGTATGAGGTCTTAAGGTAATTTTTACCCATTTCTCCCGATTTCGCCTTTGTGTTTTAGAGAAGATTTTGGTCTTAAATCGTTTCTGACTTCTATTTTAGCATGCTAGTACTATCTCTAGTACCCTTCATTATTATTATTATTATTATTATTATTATTATTATTATATGCATGTATGTATAATCATATGTATACACGTATATACATGCCTTTATGTATATATATATATATATATATATATATATATATATATATATATATATATATATATATATATATACATATATATATGTAAATATATAAAAACAGAAAAGATAAAGAGAGCAAAGGTAAGGTTGAAGAATTTTATGGATAGAGTCTTACGGCTGTTTCTGGGAAGATCTAGTACTTCCCTTCATCGGAGACAGAAAAAATAAAGTAATCTATTATTATATCCATAGGCGGATATTTTTAGTATGAAGTGGTAAAGAGTGTGATGTGCTGAAAAAAGAGAGAACAGTACTTGAAGTGTAGTTCCTCAACCTTATATATATATATATATATATATATATATATATATATATATATATATAGAGAGAGAGAGAGAGAGAGAGAGAGATTCAAGGTTGAATATGGTACTTATGCGTAGGCACCCGAATATCGCATCCCAAAAGGATAGGTGATTAAAATTAAAAAAATAAGCAACACGGATTTCAAAGGTGACTGCAGTACGCACGTTTCATGCTACTTCAATTTATTTAAGCAATGCGAGCATTACCTTAAAAGATTGCTCTTCATATTGCATTTAAGGTAATGCTCGCATTGCTTAAATAAATTGAAGTAGCATGAAACGTGCGTACTGCAATCACCTTTGAAATCCGTGTTGCTTATTTTATATATATATATATATATATATATATATATATATATATATATATATATATATATATATATATATATATATATATATATACACACACACTCACACACATATATGTATCTGTCTGCGTTTCCCTGTGATGTATGCGCGTGCGTATTTGTGCACGTATATTGTTCTCTGCACATTTGCTTTCCTACCTTATGCTTTGCTGCATTCTTCTGTCTTCCTTCAAACCTCTTTCTTTTTCTCTTTCTCTTTTAATAACTGTCTTCTTTTACTTGTCCGCATAGGTTTCATAGTCTCATGTTTCTTTCCGTTACTCATTGTGAATATTTCGTCCATCATTACTCGTATTCTATGGTTTTCTCTTTCTCTCTCTCTCTACTTATACTTCCGCTATTTTGCGCCTTACCCTTCTCTCCAAATTTTGCTGTCTTTCATTGTATCCTCCTTACTCTGCCATATCGACAAGAGAAATACGAACAGAATTTAACGAATGCAGATTACATTTTAAAAGTGCATAGGCTCATTAGCTTAGATGAGTCAGTTCTTTCAAAGTTATCTTCGGTCAGTTGACATAGGGCGTCTATGAAGTACTTGGAAGCATGATTATATAAACTACCACCAACACTTGAAAGTTGATCTAAAACTCTGCCTTGATCAACCGTGAAATTAAATTTCCTAGACTCTATTCAAAGCCATTATTTAACTTACGCAGAAGGGGGATCTATTTTGAAAAAAACTGCTGCATCATTCTATAGAGAATTTCAGCCTGGTTTTGAAAGTGTAAAATTGTTGTTTCACTTTCTGTATACTTGCCTACATTCCTCATATTTTTATAATCCTACATTTCTCCTTCGATCAGTTTCTATCATTCCCTCTCTTTTTATCTCTGTCTCTGTATCTGTCTGCCTGCTTCTTTGTCTGTCTCTCTCTCTCCCTCTCTCTCTCTCTCTCTCTCTCTCACTCTCTCTCTGTCTCTTTTTTTTTTCACTTAGTATCTGTCACTTCCTCAGTCTTTCTATCAAGCCATCCATACATACGTACTCGTATGTTTACAAACTCACAAACATATATGTGTTTGTACGTATATATATATATATATATATATATATATATATATATATCCGTATGTATATGTATGTATATGTATGTGTGTATATATATATATATATATATATATATATATATATATATGTGTGTGTGTGTGTGTGTGTGTGTATGTATATGTATATATATATATATATATATATATATATATATATATATATATATATATATATATATATATATATATATATATATATATATATATACATACATACACGCAGACGTGGTTGCAATATAAGAATTGCTTAATTGCTTCTCAGTTACATGATTCCGGATTCAGAAAAATGTCCGTCGTATAGATGTGTGTGTTTGTGTGTTTGTGTGTTTGTGTGTTTGTGCTTAAATTTCCCCCGCCACTGTTTGACAACAGGTGGTGTAGATTTTACATTCCTCCAAATTAGCAGTTCGGCAAAAGGGCTCGATAGAACAAGTAGCAGAATTAAAAACAAAACAAAAAAATAAATAAATACTGGATCAATACGTTCGACTCGAACTCTTCAAGGCGGTGATCCAATATGGCTTCAGTCCGATGACTGAAACAAGTAAAAGATAATAGATAAAAGATACACAAATGCGTGCACAAATACAAACACACACACATATATATATAGAGAGAGAGCGAGAGATGTGTATATAAATATATATGTGTGTGTGTGTGTGTGTGTGTGTGTGTGTGTGTGTGTGTGTGTGTGTGTGTGTGTGTGCGCGCGTGTTTAACTCGTATCTGCTGGTACCAAGGTTTTCTTCAATGACAGCAATTTTTGACAACTCGAATGGAATGAAAATTAAAACAATTTACTATTTGGTGAGACAAGTTTGAGGGTTACCAACTTAAAGTCTTAAGAATGAGAATACGGTACGTTGTCACAGTTATAAAGAAATCGCCGTTATGTGAGCGGTTGTCGATTGCAAATTATGTAAGAAAAAAATTTGCAATGGTATACGAACCTCATGTATCTTTTGTACGATTATTTCAAAGTTTTGAAAGTCATGCAAGCTAAAACTTCAGTTCCAACTTTTGTCGTAACGCGCATAGTATTATGATGCTGAGCTTGAAATGCCGAAATCACGTTTAACAGAAATATGACCAGACTTACTATTCCGTATAATCTACAAGTTACATCGAAAATAGTATTCCTACAATTATGGTATTCAAGTGGTAGTTGTAGAAGCGGCTGAAATATTAGAGAACTGGAACAGATGCTTCATTTGATTAAATTAGATTAGCTACATGGTTCAGCAATACATTTTGATTTTCATATTTCGAATGTCAATAAAATGACCAGCAAATATATAAAGTCATCTTTGGGTTAAAGTGGATCACATATTCTATTCGTGATATGTTATATGTGATATAATAATCTCTACTCTTTTGTTATAAATTAAAATCAGTCGATATTTAACGTGATATCACCAAGAATATAGCTCAGGCAATTCTAAATACAATCTTGATACGACGATAATAATAATTAAAAATAAAATATACACTAGAACCAATTAGATAGCTTCTCTCACGACACTACAAACAACGGCATTGAGCCAAGTCAAACTAATTATGACTTTAATTACAAATTGTTAATCCAGGAAAGGATATAAAGTAAGCGGATTTATGAAATGACACTTTTAGCGTGCTGCTAATGGCTTCATTGTAATCTCATTGATTTATTATGTTCAGCTTAAAACCAGTTCTTTATTCTGATTTTCGAGGAGTAATGGATTAAACTGTATCACATCGGAATTCATTTTGAGAAGATTCTTAATAAATTGATGTAAATGTTACAAAAACATTGACGACCTGTTTTGTTAAAAGAAATAAATATTATATCTATTAAAAAAAAATAATAAGCCACTTTTACGTTTAAAATAAGAGAAAATTAGAATAAATAGTTTTTAAGGTGAACTTTATTGTGAGACAATATTTTGCATTTATAAATACATTTTCTGACAATAAAATGTATATGCATCTACTTCATATAAATTGTAGAAACCGAAACAGCTAACACGCGTATTA
>NC_142928.1:176224860-176229860 GCF_046866305.1 Octopus bimaculoides | reverse complement strand
ACGCAATATTTCCATGTGATGAATACATATTCAAGTTATGTATAGCAGGGACTATTTGTTTCTCAATATTCTCAGTTCTTTCTTTAATACTTTCATTTATTTATATATATCTTTTTATTTTTATTTATTTATGTATTTTTGCAAAAGATGAGATCTGTAATTATAAATTTTTTTTTTTTTTTGCAGGAGTGAGATTTGCGAAATCGAATTGATGTCAATGTTAACAATGGATTCCGTGTATTAAATAGCCTGTTTGCTATCTTCAGCACACAATTGTAATAAACAATCTGCATATAATTAAGAAGAACTGAATATCAGAATTACTTCCTAAGTTATTGTTATCAAGAATTCTACATGTGATACAAAACTGATGTTAGTTTTGTAACATACAGCCCTCGATGCAAGGGCTGTATGTTACAAGTAGTTTCCATGTTATTGCTAACTGATATCTGGTGTTAGAAATATGCTGTTAATATTTAAATAGGTCAAGGCGGCGAGCTGGCAGAATCATTAACACGCCAGTCAAAATGATGAGCGACATTTCGTCCGTTTTCACTTTCTGAATTCAAATTGCGTCAAGGTCCACTTTGCCTTTTATCTTTTCGGGCAGACAAAATAAGTACCAGTCAACTACAGCAGTCGATGTGATCAACTATACCCTTCTCCACAATTTCCAAGTTTTGTACTTATAGTAAAAAAGGATTATTTAAATAGGTCCTTATTAACGATGTCTCGGAGCGAATTCAGCTATAAATCTTAGCCTTTAATACATTGGATTACAAAACCCTATTTCCATCCAACATGTTTTTAACCCTATGCATTGTAAGTAATTATTTATAGAAAAATTCACTTTCAGACACATCGTTAAGACTTTACATATTTCTCGATATTTGTACATTAGCGTACTAAACGCAATATCATTTCTAAGAACGACAGGGTCTTAGATGCAGTTTCCATGCTATTGTTTGCAAAAGATGTTTCGTATTATCATAATCTTCTGTTATCATTAACAATATATTAGTGTTAAAATTTTAGTCACCATGTTATTCTTAAGAAATACTCTGTGTTAAATATGCAATGTCTATTACTAACAGGAGCTGAATCTTAAATCTATTCACTATAATATTGTTCACACGTGCTCTCTATTAGAAGTAATCTTCATGGGATTGTTAACAAGAGTTACTTGTCAGGATTGCAGGCTCCTGATTATCGTAAATAAGAGCTGGGTGCTAAAAGATTATATGTTGTTATTATTAACAAGTCAAGGGCGTTATAAATTAGTCTCCGCGTTATTGTTAACAACTTTCAGGTGTTAGACGCTTTCTCTATACAACTGCTAAGTAGAGTTGCTTGTTGAAATTATAATTTCTATGACATTGGTGTTCGAAATATAGTCTTCATGTTAATTTTCACAATTAAGTGTATGAGCAACCTCTGCTAATTGATAACAAGTGTTGGTTGTTGAATATACATTCTTCATTTTATTATTAAAAAGAATCCAGTACTAGAAGGCTAGACTCAGTTTCTTCACAATAACTGGGTGTTAGACATAGTCTCTATGTTATCATCAACAAGTACTGCATGTTATAAATAGAGCAATATGGCAATATATATTAAATGTTTCATTGAAACCACAATTCATCTATGTCATTACAACAAACACTTTTGGGTTTATTACAACCGCAAATGAGATCCCATTTAAACTACTAGCAAAAAATTCTCGTCTGCGTAAGATTTATCGTTTAAGTAACTCCATAAAAATTACTAGTGAACGGAGTGGGTGTACTCTACTGAACCTCTTAGTCCAATCTACCTGCTTGACAAAATCTCGCCACACTATCATGTAGTGTGGAAGTGTCCCGTTCTTTTGGAAATAAGACACCACATATTTAAAGCCCTCTTGAATGCGCTTTGTCTGATAGACTGTCGTTGCAAGTTCGAGTAAGTAAGACAGGTCAAAGTAAGTAAGACAGGTCAAAGTAAGTAAGACAGGTCAAAGTAAGTAAGACAGGTCAAAGTAAGTAAGACAGGTCAAAGTAAGTAAGACAGGTAAAAGTACCATCATAAAAGAATGGTTCAATTAAACCTTTTGGTGATATACTGCACCATGCTACTACTACTCTCTGCGATATACGGATTCTCGCAAGTTCTGTCCGATTTTACCTTCGGCATAGATAAATTAAGTACCAGTTGAGTACTGGGGCAGATATAATCGACTTACCCTTTCCTCAAATTTCAAGTCTTGTGCCTATAGTGGAAAGAATTATTATTAATACAGGCCACGTGCCTTTAGTAGAAAGGATTATCATCATCATCATCAGCAGCATTATTATTATTATTATTATTATTATTATTATTATTATTATTATTATTATTATTATTATTATTATTATTATTATTAAGGCGGCGTGCTGGTAGAATCGTTAGCACACCGAACAAAATGCTTAGCGGTGTTTCGTCCGTGTTTACGTTCTGAGTTCAAATTCCGCCGAGGTCATTCTGTCGGGGTCGATAAATTAAGTACCAATGAAACACTGGGGTCGATGAAATCGATTAAGTCCCGCCCCAAAATTTCAAGCCTTGTGCCTTTAGTAGTAGTAGTATTAGTAGTAGTAGTAGTAGTAGTAGTAGTAGTAGTAGTAGTTGCAGCAGCAGCAGCAACTGCAGTGCACCATCGGCATCTTCGCCATCAATGAATTATGAAAGCTATTTAACTCATGTTTTGCTAGCGAAAATAACACTGAATGACAAAAGAGAGCAGGAAAGATAGAATAGAAGCTGAAACGTGTTGGGTAACAATCGCACTAAAATTGCACTCATAACATCTTTGCGATAGCTATAACCTTGGTACTTCATTTGTCGAAATACATTCAGCTTCCGAGATGTGAAATTTAAAAATATGAATGCACTAAAGTTAAATGAACCTGTTATCAATTCAAAACAAAACAAATTCTTTATTAACGGACTCCACCTCTCCGGCCCGCAAATAAAACATTTCAGTATAATTTTGAAAATGTGTGAAATCTTATTAATTCTGTCTAAAATAGTCTCCGTAGTTTTCTTCTCTTCAATTTCGTTCTGCAGAAGGAGCAGAGTTTTTTTTTTTGTTTTTGTTTTTTTTTATCAGTGACACGCAAGTAGTTTCGAATTGCGAAAATTTTGACGCCATATTACAAATAAATGTATAAGTCAAAATAACGGTCTTTGTTTGTTTCTGAATCGCTAACTTGTATCTTCCACAACTTGTGTCTAATCAGCCGTGTCGCATCATCAACACCTGCGCTCAATTGTCTCATTTCGACGGTACAAGTTACGTATTTCTAAGTACTTATATCCACATATATATGATATGTTTTGTTATTCCTAAAGTTGTTTTCTGATTAGTTAGTTTCCAAATGAAGCTTCGTAATATTTCAAAACATTTTCGTCTCATTTTTCTGAATGAAGATATGCTAGTATTATGATGTTGACGTACTGTGTGGGATGTAGTAATGCATCATGGGGAAAATGTTATAACCGATAAAACGTCATCAGGAGTTAAAAATCGTTTAACGATAAACTCCTTCTAATAACATAAAATTACATGAAACATGCAGATGATTTCACATATGGCGATATTATCTTACTATAATGAGCGTTATATCCGTCTCTTTCTAGTTTCCCTCTTCACGGCCAGACGGCTGGATCAATGGTTACGATATTTTTCAGAATTAGAAAGATGGTCGTTAGGGAGGTTTTTAGTATAAAAAAATCAGAATGTATGATTATTTCGTGCATATCAATTTTTTAATTGATAAACTACATTCGCATTTTTATTAAAAATTTACCGACCATGAGTAACTCTGGATTTTCATCGTATAGTTCGTGAGCCCATTGTAGATACGAGGACGGTTAATAGCGAAAATAAAATGGAAAAAGTGTGTGTCAGTATATAGTGCGTGCGATTATTTAGTGGTTATTGAAGTGTATCAGTCTCGAGCAGGATTCGAAACGGCTAATCGAACCGGCCGTTGTTTACATCTCAGTTTTGTCAATCAAAATAAACCATGGTACCAGAACAACCAGACATTATTCTCATCGAACAGTGAGAGGTAAGTCTTAGTTTGATTTTTTGCAACCCTAAAGATTCGGCTCGCGCATTCTCAGCGAACAAGGCAAAGGGACTGACTTTAGATCGCGTAGGTGTATCTTTACCCACTCCGATGTTTACAAACGGCCAGTTACACGTCGCTTGTGAGTAGTACAACGAACTCTAGTAATTTGAAAATTAGTGCCGACCAAACAGAACATATCATCTACAAAGAAGTTTTGTAATCATATTGATATTATTGAATGGAATATGATTCATAATTTAGATAAGGAAATTTGTGAACTTTGAATGTATAAGAGTATAAACAAGTGTAAAATAGTGTAAACAACTAAAATAAAAGTATACCTAAATAACATTTTTTTCTTAATACTTTTTATGTAGTGGTCGAAGGAAGCACTGGCTTTCGTTAGGAGTAGTCCACATAACTACTCATGATACAGAGGCTGAAAGCCTATTTCAGTTCGGGAATGAATATTCATCGCGTCACTTAGTCGCAAACATGTCATACAGCTGCAATAGAATGCTGTATCACCAACAATAATGTGATTTCTCTGAAACATCGCCCAGTAATTTATCAAGTCCATTTACACATTTCTCAATACATACTGCTGTTATGACTTACCTTCCTCATTTTATGCCTCCATCGTAGATGGGTAGATTTACTAGTTTGTATAATGACAGCAAATTTGATAATTCAGGTTCCAACTACCATCAATATGATGAAACAAATCAAGTAAAGCTATTGCGACAAATATGCAATGCTGTGTTTACTAAATGATGAACAATTGTTTTGAGTATGGTCGATATTTTTTTTAATGAATATCTACAATTAACGCCGCATTTTCATATATACTGAATATCCACACACAATTACATACATGTACTAGTTACCAAAATGTTCTGGAATAGA
>NC_142928.1:176202360-176219860 GCF_046866305.1 Octopus bimaculoides | reverse complement strand
GTTCATAGAGCTACATAATTAAATAGTCATATTAACAAAGAGAAAAAGTTCATCATGTATTTTATGCTTTCTTATTATTCTGCTTGCTAAACTGAGGAGTTGACAGAATCGTTAGCACACCAACAAAATGCTTGTCCGTCTTAGTGTTTTTTAGTTCAAATTCCGCCGAAATTGACTTTGCCTTTCATCCTTTCAGGGTCGATAAAATAAGTATCAGTCAGGCGCTTGGATCGATGTAATTGACCACCCTCTCTCCAAATTTTCACGCCTTGTTCCTATAATAGACAAGTTTATTATTATTTTATAAGTAATTAATTAAATTTGGAAATAATTCTTTACAAAAAGAACTAAATATCATAAGAATACTTTCTACAACCAAAAGTGCATAATAGTAATTTCTTTACCATAGCTCTATTTCTTTCTCTAATTCAAGACGAAACTATTTCAAAACAATATTTATTCCCATGTTAACGTGGATAATCTGTTACAAGAAACTTTACCATGACGGACACTCTCATATAGGGTTTTGGTGCAGAACGCACATTTGTTTGTTTTTAAATCGCCAACGGGGAGAAAACACCCCACAAACTCCGGAAGCGAGACTACCGGATCACGTAATTTCAACGTCCTTTGATCTCATTGATGATGGATGCTCGACCGCTAGAGATAGCAATGACTCATGGCTCCGCTAGTGATATATAGAGAATCAGTACCAGAACAGGCGCTGGTATCGCGATTAACCAGCTAGCATGTTAAAATATATATATATATTAGTGACACAGGCAGAATTGACAACGAGAGGTAATATTTATTCCCAATTACACGTGAATGTTCTGTTAGAACAAACTTTACTGCGATATTTACCATAGAAACTCTCGTATAGGCTTTGGTGGAGAAAGCATGCTAGTTGGTAGGAAGTTATCTCCTCGCTGGCGAAATATACAAACAAGCGTGCTTTTTGCCATGTTTAAATATTGCTGTAAAGGTTGTTCTAATAAAACATCCATGTTTCAGCGAGAATAAATAATACCTCTCGGTATTAATATTGCCTCTGGTCCCTAATATATATTCCAAAATAATGGCGCTACCAGACTTTTATCTCCCATGAGACAAAAAGATTAGTACAAGTTCAGTACTGGTATCGAAGATTAGTACAAGTTCAGTACTGGTATCGACTTATAAATTACACCATTCTGCTTAATTATGTGGTTTTTTGCTTGTGCAGTTCTTTATCCTTTATTACAGCTTGATCTTTTTTCAAAATAGTCTACCCTTCATTCCATGTGAAAACAATGCTATGACATTGAAATGTAATTGTTTGTATGGCGATCAAACATTATAAGTCCTTTTGATAGGATATAAATACGATACGAATGAAAGATTCTTATTTCATACACCTTTCATATTATCTCTTTAGTCACAGCTCACTTACCCGTTCCAAGACTTTATTGCTATCTCTAGCAGATCTATGTAGAACCGGGATTCTCAACCATTTTCTTTTATCTATGACCCCTTTGGTTACTCTTTTATTCGGGTAGACCTCATAGCTATTCGATGTCAAAAGCTAGTTTTATAGAAACTTTTTCAAAATTTTATTTTCTTTTTCACACATTAATTTGTGTAGGTTTAACAATGCAAAATTTTTGAGAAAAAAACTGGCTGCTTCTTGCAATACATACCAATACATACATCTAAAGCAAATTTTTTTCAGGGCTCCTTAAAATATTATTGCTGATCCAAAATGTATTAATTTGTTGCGTGGACTCCCTAAAATTTTATATGGGCCCTCAGGGGCAATATGGACCCTCGTTGAGAACAACTGATGTAGAGGCTTCTTTGTTTGTCCTGTGTACTCTCTGCACTGACATGAATGTTGGATACAAAACGTGGAAACAGAATGAGGTTGTTTTCTTATAAGGTTTTCAATCTTCTTGCTTGAAACTGATACAAGCGATATTTCTTGTTCTGAATCAATTATACAGTCGCCTGCATAAGAAAACAAATAAATAATTAAAATTCAAACATACAAAGGCAGTGCGCCTAGATGGCCCTGGAGTGATTTTTATGACAAACTAAAGAATTAAAGAAAAAAAATAAGCTTCTTTGACGGCAAATTATCTTTTTGCTTCTTCCTTTCTGGAAAGTTAATCGTCATTATTGAACGATACAGCATGAACACAAATTCTTGATAAGAAAAATAGTTGAGAATTCATCTATTTTGTCATGAAAGTATCGTGATGGTGAAAACTTGCTTCAATGATTTCTTTACTATGTAGCAGAATGTATCGACAGCGTATCATCTTATAAGCAGCTAGTTCAGTCAAGACATTGGCATCCAATATAATTTACATACGCGTACATTGTTAAGAAATTACGCCGCTGAATTAAATACATTTGATATTGTGTGCGCCACTCACGATTTGACTTCTACTCCACGAGTCATAAATTTAAAGTGACAAGTCTCGCAGTCAGTTATATTGGGTCAGTAATTAAGGCATTTTCTTCCTCAGATAAAAGCCAGAATTCCTATATGTGAACCAAATGACAAATGAGAGGATTTAAACAATTACTCTTGATGTTGCTAGCTAATGCAAAGAGAACTAAAGTTTCTCTTCTCTCAATTAGATTGAATTCATGCTGATTCAAATATCTTTAAGAAGCGTAAATCGTTAGGTAGAAGTGTGGAAGGAAAGAAGATGGAAACGCTGTTTGATCATTGTATAAGCAAAACTAATTAAGAAAGGAAGAACGCCATGAATTAGCCTTTGTTGTAATGTACTCAATTGATTCTATGTTCTTGATACGCTCTGTTATTGTAGCTCAACAACTAAAAATAACTTGGTGTCTCTACTGTATCTTATTATATTTGTTGTGAATACAATTGAATAATTTTTATCAAATCCCATGACGTCATTAAGTGCCCGGAGGCGTGCGGTTTCCCAAAAGACTTCAGATTAAATAGTTTGGAAAGAGTAATCATGTGAGGAGACACCTTTTCGGCAGTTACTCAATCAGGCAGAAGTAATTTCATGCCGAAGGATTAGAGTACGTTTGATAGCGCAGTTAAAAGTGTAAGAGTAGAAATGTTGTAATTAAGGTATGTAAATACACATACGGGTATTGGCATGTTTGCTACTTTTATATTCAACGTCTAAATTAGATCAGAACCGAAAGTTTTAAATTGCTATTACATTACTTGCTTGAGGCGGTAGAGCGTAGTAAAGTTTATGCAAAGCTAAAAATGCGATTCTTTGGACGTAGAGAGAACGAGAATAATTACTTTATCGATGACCAGAAGATAATGATTTTGCTCTGTTAATAATGGTTTCCATCACAAATCACTTCATAGCAATAATTATAGATTTAGTATTGTTGCATGTCTTTGAAAGAGAGTTGAATTTCGAGAAATAGAAGTTGAGAGGTTATAATTTTCGTTTTAAATCTGTGTTTACTATTAATTACTCCATTTTATTTCTGATTCTCGTTCAAATTATAGGGAAAATCGGACAAATTTGAAATTTTTCATCGTTAAACATCGAACATGCATTTACTTTGAATTAATATACAATGACAAATTTTAAGTGCGTTCTGAAGCAACTTTCTTATTCCATTGCATGAAAAGCAGTGTGCCTGTTGCAGTTTGAAATGATTATGTACCTACCTAAAGCACCAAGAAAACCTGATATACGCGTTAAAATAAATTGGTAAGATATTAGAAAGTGAGACGCTTAAGAGTAAAACTAACATCAAAATATTTATGGATTCCAAGATTGAAAATAATTAAGATGTCTTCATTATCGGATATTTTATTACATGAATGTTGATTTTAAAATTATATTGGATTTACTTTTATATGAACAAAAATCATTGATCAGCAATATTTTAAATTAAGACTTTATTCTATGACTGAATACAGGAAATTGTTGTCTGGTTGATTATACCAGATTGGCATGTCTAATGAGGTTTAATCACTTTCTGTTCCAGCTCACTTTACTATCGATTTTGCTGCATATGATTATATTAACTCTGACACCATTTTGGCAGCAATTGTGACAATAATATCACCACTCTAAAGGGTAATTATCATGAGTTTTCTGCTCTAAAAACTTTGTTAAGCTATAAGGATTAACAACTCTTTCAATATTCAGTTGAGGGTCTAAATTATATTTAACCCTTCCTCATCTGAATATGTCAAAATCAAATTTTCAAAAATTTCAAACAGATATTTTAATTATTATTTGTGAAACGTAATATGAAAACCACAAAAAATGGAAAGTTTGAACGGAACAACATTGAGAATAATTATATTGGACTTGATAAAAGTTAAATGTAGTAAAAGTTTGTGAGACTCATTTGTGATTAATATAAGCATATTCAATGGCACAATCTATATATTTCATCCATTATCTACCCTGTTCCCAATGACATATAGAAATTTAAACCTTTATAAATAATTAACCTAGCATTTTTGCTCCATAGAGAAACATATAATACTTAACTATTTTTTGGGCCCTAGACAAGCACATTTCTAACTATATATACATATATATATATATATATATATATATATATATATATATATATATATATATAGTTTTAGGGGAAATAACCAAGTTTCAAGAACTCATCGATGAAAATCCACTATCACATATAGAAAAATTAATAATTAAAAGCACAATAAATTTCTGGCAGAGTGAATTACTTCATGGTGCTGTTTTTGTCACAAACGGAGCCCAACTGACCCACTCTACTCTGCAGTCGACAAAATCAAAAACAAACTATGCGCATGCGCGAAATGTATCTGTGTGTGTGTGTGTGTGTATGTGTATATATATATATATGTGTTTGTGTATGTATGTATGTATGTATGTATGTATGCATATAAGTACACTGATGCGGATGTACAGGTTCTTATGTGTACGTGTCCATGTGCTTGAGTTAGTGTCTGTCGATGTAAAAGTGAGTGAATGTTCCTACAAAGCAAACACTACGTGTCAAACTATTATTCTGTTAAAGGGAACACACACACACACAAAAGAAACTAAAGCAGTCAGTCAATATTTATCAGATTATAACAAAAAGAACAGAGCAAATGTGTTGAGAAATAAATAAATAATATAATACGTCTAGCAGCAGGAAAGTGGGTATAAAGTGACATACGCCTCGAATGTTCGACTATGATGTGTCGGCTGTCGTTCTTTCAGTCGTTCGTCTGTTTTTATTTTATGGCCGCCATCTCTCCGACAATTCAGATTCCCAGGGAGTTAACACCACTCCCATGAATAAGAACAAAGATAGAGGAATATACAACATACACACATTGACGTACACCGATCTACATACATGTATACACACACACATATATATACATATTTGTATATATATACATACACACATATATATATATGTATACGTATAATATATATATACACACACACACACATAAATATATGAGCCCGCGCGTGTTAGTGTCAGTGTCTGTGTGTTATTACGAATGTATGTATACATGTATATACACACACAAAAAAAACATAGTATTTGGTATATATAGGGAGTTTGTTCGTATGTACATATACATATGCAGGTGATAGCAATGTATCTATACATATATATATATATATATATATATATATATATCAGTGGATATTTGTCTGAAATAGGGTGGACATACGTAGATAACTTTGCTTTAGAAGTCGGATAGGATTATTTTCCATACAGCCCAATTGTGTTTTTACATATAGAGAATTACCCAAAAAAGATAAAAGCGAGAACAAAAACGGGCTTTTAGTGGCGTCTGACCTTTTTGCAAGCAGGTGGAAATGACTGAAGCGGGAGTGAATAAGTGGAAGAGATCGATATGAGAGAAGAAACAAAGGACAGTACTTCCGAGAGGATATATATATATATATATATATATATATATATATATATATATATATATATATATATGAATATATGCCTACTTGTATCTCTCTCTCTCTCTCCCTGTATGTGTGTGTGTGTGTGTGTGTGTGTGTGTGTGTGTGTGCACATGACAAACAGACAGACAGAGACAAGGGAAGAGTGTCCCTCTAGTTTAGCTTTTTGAAATGCGGTTTTTCGAGCATAGATTGCTTCATCTTACTGACTCTTCTTTCACTGTGTATGACTTATAAAATGGGAAACGGACATCAACAAATTAGTAACTGGAGAACATTATGTTTGACTCACTCCTCCACAGGGCAGAAAAATATCAAATAACAACAATACACAATTTCTTTCTCTCTAATATGCTTTCTTTCTTTCTTTCTTTCATTCATTCTTCTTATGCTTCTTATCCTTCTTTCTTGTGACCCGCCACTAGGAGCTTTAGTTGCTTGGAAGGTTTGAGTACAACAGTCCTGGTATTCAGTCTTCTATGGCGATTGTGTATCCGCGCTAAGCACAGCATAAAAATGGAGCTGGTGAGAGAGCTGATCAGGACCAGGTTGTCTAACAAGGGGCGATGCAGCCCATGGCAGAAACGTAACAGATAAAAGATCCCATATAATATCGTCGCTAAAATTATCAAATTATATCTCTAAACACTGTTTTTGCCAACACTTGGCATTTATATTTTTTTTATAATTCTTTCTACAACATGCACATGGCTTAAAATGTTGGGATAGGTAGCTGATCCATTTCCTCGACTCCAGTTCTCAATTGATTCCTATTTCAACTATCCCGAAAATATGAAAGGCAACGTCGACTTCGGCTTTATTTGAACTCAGAACGAAAAGCCAGAAGAAATGCTGCTAAGCATTTTTGCCGGGGTGCAAATGACTCTGCCAGATCCCTGCCTTCATAATTTTAAATAATATAAATTTAGTATTACGCTTCTCAGAATTTTATGAACCATAATATTGAACTTTCGAAATCATCTGGGGCATATCCCAACAGCTATGTGATGGCTACATAGGTGATCCCAAGAAACTGCCTCTTTATCTCTTCTAATTCTTATATTACTATCAGCCGCATCATTACCTAAAACGTCCCTCATCACTCACATTTTCAACATAAAAATAGTCATCATCGTTGTAAATAGTGGATTTAATCTACTGCCATATGTAACAACATTATCTAGTCCATGGTTATCTTTATAAAATGGTCTGTGTTCGAAAATAAATTTCACTTTTTCTCCTACGAGTCCTTGAAGCCCCGGCGAAAATATCATACACTTATCACTTTTTTAAAGGGTTTAGTCGATAGATTCAACGCAAGGACATATATTCTATCGGACTCATTTTGCCTGACTAATAAGTTACATGAATATAAACAAACCCACACCAGTTAACAAGCAGTAAAAGACAAATTCAATACTACTTCTTCCCTCACATGTATGTGTATGTGCGTTTGTATGCGTGTGTGTGTGTGTGTGTGTATGTATGTGTGTATACATTAATACACACACACACACACATACGTCCTAGGCTTCACATTTTGGCACAAGGCCAGCAATTTTGAGGAAGTGGGTAAATCGCTTACACCGACCTCAGTGTTTAACTGGTATTTATTTTATCGACCCTGGAAAGATAAAAGGCAAAGTCAACTTCGGCGGAATTTGATTTCAGAACGTAAAAACGGACGAAATACGCTAAGTATTTCACCCCGCGTGCCATCGGTTTTGTCAGCTCGCCGCCTTACACATACACAATAGTATTAACTCAGTCCAGCATTATAGTTCCATTTCGGGCGATGTTACCCAAGTGTGACTTAGGGAAACACAAAATTTTGGTACTGGTATGAAGAGTAATTGCAATACCTCCCTGATATAGAGGTTACAGACTGTCAATTTCGGTTTGTGGGTGTTGTGAAAATCCGAACGTAAAAAACCATGGGAGAATCTTAGTAGGAAAATTCCTCTACGGTCATGCTCTTCACGGTGTAAGGGGATATTGCCTGTAGTGTTTGGTTAGGGCTTGAGTGTGGGTGCTGTGGTGTTGTTGTGTGTGCAAGAGAGGTAGCGCGAGAAATTCTTTCAATACAGGTCCATGCTGGAGGCTGTTATAAGAGCAGAAAATATAGACGTTGCATTTCCATATAGAGTAATACTTCGGCATATCGTGCTTCACCTATCGCGGCTTATTATTTAAGCTTACGCCGATTTCTCCGTTGTGGTGTTTTGTATTTATAATAAAATAAATATATACAAATTATAAAAATAATAAAAAAATATATACAGTGCAGTACTGTTTCTTATTTCTTTATTGCCAACAAGGGGCTAAACATAGAGGGGACAAACAAGGACAGACATAGAGATTAAGTCGATTACATCGACCCCAGTGCGTAACTGGTTCTTAATTTATCGACCCCGAAAGGATGAAAGGCAAAGTCGACCTCGGCGGAATTTGAACTCAGAACGTAACGGCAGGCGAAATACCGCTACGCATTTCTCCCGGCGCGATTACGTTTCTGCCAGCGCGCCGCCTTCACAGTGCAGTACTGTTTTTACTTCGCGGATTTTCACCTATCGCGGTGTGGGGGGGGGGGGGCTTTGGAACGTAACATCCGCGATAGTTGAGGGATTACTGTACTGCGATTACTTTTTGTCAGATCTATATATCGGCTTGCAGTGACTATGTACCTATGTGGAGTCATTCCTCGCGATACAAAACAGTAACAACTCCCCCCCACCAAAAAAAAAACAGAACACAACAAGATATCCTGATCATCTATACAGAAGGTCTTGTTAGGCGGCATTGACTTGAGAAAATATAATTATGTGCTGCCAACATCCCTGGGCAAACTTGTGATCTGCAATTTCAGTTACTTTATTGCGTGACAAGAACGATACATACGTATATAAATACAAATACACATCTACACAATCTTACTAACCCCACTCATATATGCATACATGCACTTATATATATATATATATATATATATATATATATATATATATATACAAACGCACACACATACACACACACGCAGGCACGCACACACACACACGCACACACATATATATATATCGATCAATGGAAACATTATATCAATATGAAATAAACTGCTCTCTTCGGAAGCAACCAACCATATAGATTTCCAACCCAAAGAAAATTCCTCAATGCACACACGGGAATGTGGTGCAACATACTCCAACCTAAGAAACGCGCTTGAAGCATCCAACAATGATGTTCCTACACTATACGTGTTACACAAAGACCATAAAACCTACATAAACCTTGTTATAGGGGCCCCAAACAGACCAGTTTGTGGAGCGAATATCGCCGACTGTCCTACTTCCTCTCACAGGTATTACGACCGTCCATAGAAATGTCGCCAGATGTCTGTGTGAGCACGGAGGATCTCCTCAGTAAAATCAGTACTTGCAGCCATCCAACGACCTCACAGGTTGTGTAGTGAGTAGTGTGGATGTAATTTCACTCTATCCATCTATAGACATAGATTTTGCTGAGAAATGCAAATCCACTCACAAGCCTTTGATAGGCCCGAAGCTATAGCAGAAGACACTTACCCAAGGTAAGACGCAGTGGGACTGAATCCAGAACCATGTGGTTGGGAAGCAAGCTTCTTACCACACAGTCACGCCTGCGCCTATATATATATATATATATATATATATATATATATATATATATATATATATATATATATATGTATATACCAGACTTCTTTCAGTTTCCATCTTGCAATCACATGATTTGGAAGTAAGTTGCTTTACTACACAACCATACCTGCATCTACTAACACACATTTTACAACATAAATATAACATCAGAATACGTACAATTACGTACCTTACATTTGTTAATGACACTATTACACTCGATTTCAGATATTTAACTAATTCTTTCTTTGTTATAATGTTTACGAAAGCTGCGGTATTTTCAGTTACTCTCTTCGGTAACGTATTAACAATTCTAGCTGGCTCAGACTACAGAGAAGCATCTAGCTGCCAGGAACTATTTAATGAGGGTACGCCTCGTCCAATGGGCATCACCTGGTATAATTTCATTAATAGAGATTTCTCATTTACACTAGCAATGCCTGGCGGTTCTGCTTACAGCTCATCCAGACTTTATTACAGCATCAAAGCTAGCAGCCACGTTGCTTGAATAAGAGTATAGGCTGCACCCTTTTAATCAAAACAGAAACGACTAATAATATTCGCTATTTAGTTAACTTCTTATAAATTTCTACCTATCATTATCACCATCAACATTTAACGTCCACTTTCCATATGCTGTACATATATGTATGAACATAAACACACACACACACACACACACACAAGCACATACACACTCACATATACACACATATATAGAGGCATCTTCATATACATATGTATGTGTGTGTGTGTGCGCGCGCGCGTGTGTGTGCATGCGTGCGTGCGTGTGTGCGTGCGTGTCTGTGTGTATTTTCACAAGCATACACACACCTGAAAGTAATTCTAAGTTTAGGATCCTGTTCAAAACGGGGGCACCAGTATTTTCTTAACGAAACACTTTCAGACTTGGGACACTGGTAGAATGTGTCATATAAAACATCTTGTTCTCTTAGTCTTCTTAACAAAAAACCGTACATCGCAAGTTATTTCATGTTAAAGTTGTCGTATTTCTGTAATTTCAACCAATGACTGACGTCCATTCAGCCGTAAAAGTTAAGTGCTGACTACGTAAACAAACGAATCTCGGCGGTGATAAAATTATTATTTCCTTGTCAAAAAATGGCTGAAGCATATTGGCAGTAGCTAATAAACCTTTCTATTATAGGCACAAGGCATGATTTTTGAGGGAAGCAGCAAGTCAATTAGGGTTAGGGTTAGGGTTAGGGAAAACGAACACACGTGTGTTGCCTCTGCAAAATGTCAGAAGTAATGGAGATTAAATACGCTTTACACCGCTTAAAGTGCCAAAGGAGTAACTTGTAAACAGCTGAATACTTGTCAGTGATTGGTTGAAATTATCGAAATAAGACACTTTTTTACATGAAATAAATCCGAATACAAACATTTTTTTCTGTTCTATAACACAAAATAGATAAGTATACGAAGTTTGAAAGTCTTTCGCAACCAAAAACACTACATAAAACATTAATGAAAACTGGTGCTCCCGTTTCGAACAGGATCCTAAGTTTATGCCTATTAATCATTTGCCTACATCTACGGTTAGCGAAGTAAAGGTTATGTAAAAATTTTGGAGAAACCTTTATATATAAGATGTCACGAATATATATATATTCTTTTATTCTTTTATTTGTTTCAGTCATATGACTGCGGACATGGTGGAGTGCAGCCTTTAGTCAAGTAAGTCAACCTCAGGATTTATTCTATCGATCTGTTTTCTCGATCTGCTAAGTTACGGGGACGTAAACACACCGCCATCGGTTGTCAAGCGATGTTGGGAGACAAACACAGACACACAAACATATGCACACACATACTTATACATACATACTTATATATATATATATATGTGTGTGTGTGTGCGCACGTGTATATGTATATATATATATATATGTGTATATATATATATATATATATATATATATATATATACATATATATATATATATATATATATATATATGTATGTATGTATACATATATATATATATATATATATATATATATATATATATATATATATATATATATAAACTATTTATCATTATAAATATACAGGGATTAGCAATTGAGTTGCTTCTCCAACATACTGAAAATTTAGAAATAGCAGTCAAAGAACTACTGATTCCAAACTACAAATTTTTCTCTAAAGTGGATGGCGATATTTATGGCACACATAGAACAAAAAACCGGAGGGAAAAGCGTAAACAAACCAAGCCTTTAGTTAATTGGATACGAATCGTTTCATGGTTAAGTGAATGGAAATTTCACTATTCCAATCTTCAGCCTCAATATTCTGATAAATTTGAAAGTGCCTCTAAAATAATTCACGGTAATTTTTGGCCATGCGACACCAAAAATCAACGATAAGAAAGGCACTTACGAATTCATCGGCTAGCGAGTTCAGGCACCTCACCTCAAAGAAATCTATTCCATGTGCGTCACAAATAGTCCCGTATGAAAAAAAGTCCCGTGTGGAAGGGATTACGGTTTAGCCATCTAACTTAGAGATATCAAATATAAAATATACAAGAATAAAGGCAGAGAATCGTCAATTAATAATAGAATTAATAATTAACAATTCTGCCAAGTAGTTCAGTATGAAAAAAACCTTTATCGGTAAAACTATTTATCATTATAAATATACAGGGATTAGCAATTGAGTTGCTTCTCCAACATACTGAAAATTTAGAAATAGCAGTCAAAGAACTACTGATTCCAAACTACAAATTTTTCTCTAAAGTGGATGGCGATATTTATGGCACACATAGAACAAAAAACCGGAGGGAAAAATTACCGGGAATTTTTTTAGAGACACTTTCAAATTTATCAGAATATTGAGGCTGAAGATTGGAATAGTGAAATTTCCATTCACTTAACCATGAAACGATTCGTATCCAATTAACTAAAGGCTTGGTTTGTTTACGCTTTTCACTCCGGTTTTTTGTTCTATGTGTGCCATAAATATCGCCATCCACTTCAGAGAAAAATTTGTAGTTTGGAATCAGTAGTTCTTTGACTGCTATTTCTAAATTTTCAGTATGTTGGAGAAGCAACTCAATTGCTAATCCCTGTATATTTATAATGATAAATAGTTTTACCGATAAAGGTTTTTTTCATACTGAACTACTTGGCAGAATTGTTAATTATTAATTCTATTATTAATTGACGATTCTCTGCCCTTATTCTTGTATATATATATATATATATATATATATATATATATATATACGATGGATTTCTTTCAGTTTCCGTCTACCGAATCCACTCACAAGGCTTTGGTCAGCCCGAAGCTATAGTGGAAGGCACTTGACCAAGGTGCCATGCAGTGAGACTGAACCTGGAACCATGTGGTTGGTAAGCAAGCTATGCACCACATAGCCACTCCTGATACATACATACATACACACACACACACACACACACACACACACACATATATATATATATATATATATATATATATATATATATGTATATACACGCGCGCGCGCGCACATACATATACTTACACACGCACATATAATGTTTCGTCTTTATACTGCTTTGTATTTTTATTCTTCTATTGACCTGGTTACCTGATTCTAAAACATTTTTATATCTAAGTAACAATGTTTATGAGATTGTTTTGTACACTGAACACACGAAAACACCTACGCGCACAAAGTGTTCACCGCAAAGGCCGGTCCTTTTCACCACCAGAGATAATAAAGCTGTCAGATGGGAAAAGTTGATAATATATAAAACACAACCGCAGTGACAGCGTTAATGGTTCTTCTTAATACCCGGACTATAATGTTTTGTTTGCGCATGCATGTGTTTCTGTGCTTTCAAATTTGTGGAGTTAAAAGGTAACGGAAGAAGTGTCAGTGATAGATACCACGTGTCCATCAATAGCGGTGTTGTAGTGATTCTAAATTATGAGACAAGTTTCCACTCGATGTCTAGCAAAAATACCTGTAACGAGTAGTCAATACATACATACATACATATACACACACACACACACACACACACACACACACACATACATATATATATATATATATATATATATATATATATATATATATATATATATACACACATATATAAATAAATATATACACATATTTATTTATTTATTTACATCTATTTCGTATCCTCCTCCACGTGCACGAAGCATTCTGGTTAAGAAAATGCGGATAAATTAATACACGCACACACACACGCACACACACACGCACACACACACGCACACACATATATATCTATATATGTATGTATTAATTGGACAGCTTCTTTTAGTTTCCATCAAGCAAATCCGCTCCCAACGCTTTGGTCGGTCCGAGGCTATAGTAGAACACGCCTGCTTAATGTGCCACGCAGGGAAGGAAGTTTCTTATCCACAGCCGTGTTTATGTGTATGTATGTGTGTGTATGTGAGTGAGTGTGCGTGTGCGCTCATGTGTGTATGTGCATTCGTGTGCATGTGTGCTCGCGTGCGTGTGTCTGCAAGCGTGTGTGTGTGTGTGTGTGCATGCTGTCCGTTTTAGTACGCTTTCGGTGGGATTGTTTTCTCTGGTTTCTAGCACTGCTGTGACGTGTGCTGAGGCTCTGAGAAGGGCTAAGTACCCGTTTCCAGCTGAGTACACTGGCGAGCGCCCGGACGACCCAGGTGTGAGAGTTCTTTTTTCTTACGGTCCCTACATGACTACGCCAATCTGGCACTCGCTTGAATTGGGGCAAATTAAGCCTTATGAAGTCTGCCGTTGTCCCTCCTAGACCAGATCCAACTTGAGGCTTTCTCTGCCGCTCCTCCCATGGCCCTCAAGTTTCTAGTCCTGCTTTTTCCAGAGATGGACAGATGTTTCATAAGACTGTAGGCAAATGAGCCTACAAATCCCCTGGCGCGAACCTCAACTGCGGAGACTTTGGTTTTGAATCCAGCGTCTGTCAGGTCGCTGGCCAAGTCTTCACTCCTGGTTTCGTAAGGCACAGGGAGTTCGATCAGGAGGATCTCTTTGGCATTCTGAGAGTGGAGCACTATGTCGGATCTCAAGCCGGTGTTCTTGATAACCTGTGGGAAATCGTTCCACTCTGGGAGATCTGCAGCGCACTCCCAAACATCTGCTTCACTCAGCAGGCCCAGTCTGCAGGATCTGCGTGAGATGTTTTTAGTTGACCAAGTTTTCTTGCCTCCTGCAGCATGAAACCATGTCTTGGGTTCTGTGCGTCGTCCTTTGTTCTTGGTTGTATTGAATTCGATTACTTCTGCAAGCTCTTTCAGTACTTGGTTGTGCCTCCAAGTGTATCTCCCTTGAGTGTGAACTGCTTTGCAAGAGCTGACAACGTGCTCCATTGTCTGTCTTCCGTTGCAGAGTGGACAGGAGGGGGTCGTCAGATTTTCCCCATTTTACCAGGTGTGCATTTGAGGGTAGGAGGTCATACACTGATCTGAGAATGAAGCTGATCCTGAGTGGAGCCAAGTGCCACATGTCGTTCCAGCTCAGGCTTCTTTGGAGAGCACTTTCCCACGTGGTCCATTGTCCCTGCTGACTTATTGCACTGCCTTCTGGAGCCTTCCTTTGTGTTCTTCTTCCCTGATCTCTTGGATCACCAAGTCTCTCTTTGCTTTTCCTTTGGTCTTAGACCACCATTCCATTTTAGAGGATACTACACCTTGTGTGTTGGTCTGAGTGTGCCCAATGGTCTCTCTCATCCTGAGGCTCTCCTTAGCTACCTCTACAGCTTCCTCTACCTTTCACTTCCTGCCTGTTTTCAGCTTGGGTTGGACAGCTCTCACAAACAGGTCTCTTGAGAGTTCAAGCATGCTGAGGAGTTTGGCTTACCCTGCCTTATACTCTTCCAGAATTGATTTCAAAGGAAGTATCAGCTTTGTCTGGTGGCAGTAGAGTGCAACGTCTGTGAGACTGGGTGGGGTGCCAAACCATTTCCTTGTATACTTATTGATTTTTGCTTCCATGGTTTCCACTGTGCTCGAGCAAATGTCGTATATCAACAGTGTCCAGAGGCGTTTGGGGATGGGCATGAACTACAGGCACCAGACCTTGTATTTGCCAGGAAGGCCGTACGAGCCAATGGTCTAGAGGACTTCTCCAGTCATTTTAATGGTCTCTTTTCCTCGGTGTGTGTCTTTCAGGGAGACGTCATACCATATTCCCAGGCTTTTTGACTGGTTCCTCGGAAACTGTTGGGATGACTTAGTTCGCAATGCTGAAGGTCAGACGCATCCTCTTTTCCCTTGCGCAAAGATAGGCTTCTGGACTTCTTTGGTTTGAACAGCATCCTGGCCGCAGCGACCACCTCGTCTAGTCTCACCAGGATTTCGCGGGTGTAATTCTCGTTTGTTGAGATGATGGTGGTGTCATCCATGAAGGTTTCAGGGGATGTGTCTGGTAGACATTGCCGAGGTCTGCCAATTTCGCACCGCCAGAAGCTGCCCTCAATAGGACTTCTATTGCCAGCACGAACAGGGTGGGGGAGATGGCACATCCAGCTGGTTGTGTACTCCTTTGTTGAGAACCGCATTGAGAATCCATTGAAGTAGCTTTTCAACATTTCTCGGATTTTGGGCGGCACGTGATACGCTTGGAGAGACATCTGGATCATTTCGTGTGGCACAGATCCGTATGTGTTGGTAAGGTCAAACTATATGACGTCAAGGTCTTTCTCTCCTGCCTTGGCTTTCTGGATTGCATCCCAAATCATCGTGGCGTGTTATAGGCAACCGGGTATTACTGGTATGCCTCCCTTCTGGACAGACACATCCAGATAGTTGTTTTCCAGCAGATTACTGGTCAGTCAGGCAGCCATGACAGAGAACAATATCTTCCTTTCGACGTTCAGGAATGAGATGGGTCTGAACTGGTTAACGGTGGATGAGTTCTGTTCTTTGGGAATGTAGACACCGTCAGCCATCAGCCATTGGGCACTGCCCTGCTCGTTCCTCTAGGTTGACCATAAAATTCTGTGGAGCCATGCCAGGACTTTAGGGCATTTCTTGTACAGAAGGTACGTTTGGCCCTGGCGCAGACTTGGCTCTGGATTTCTCAACCACCTTCCTCATCTCCTTCAATGTGGGTGACTTGTCGTTGAATACTGTTGTTGGTTCAACTTGGCCAGGGATGTTAAGCAGGGTATGTTTTTCTGGGGCTGTGCATATATTTCTTTGAGGTGCTGTTCAAGCACGTCTTTATCAACAGTCAGTGTTCCAGACTTTGGCTGCTCAAACAGCGCCCTAGCGAATTGGAAGGAGCCTTTGAAGAAGCAGTCATGCATCTTTTTCTGCTTACTCTTCTTTTTCCTCACATTTTCCGCTTTACTAAGGGCACTATGTTTGGTTTCCAAGTCCTGCCAGAGTTCATGAAAGCCTTGCCGCTCAGTATCAGAGGCAATATTTAGTTGTTTCCGTAGTTTATTCTTCTGAATCCTAGTGTCCTCCATCATGCGCTGTCGTCTGGATTTCTCAGGTGGCTTCTTCTTTTTGGGATTTTTTTTACCTCAAGGATGTCCCTGCAGATTGGTTATGAACACTACATCTCCATATGTGGCTAGTTTGTGTCCAAGAGCACTTTCCTTATCAACGCGTCAAGTTTTGTGACAAGTTGTCTAGCTCCTCCATTGATCTTTAGCATTAGCCGATGGTAGGCTTAGCTTCTCGCGCTTGGCATCAAGGACCTGCACAAACTCCTCATCTGATATATATATATATATATATATGTGTGTGTGTGTGTGTGTGTGTGTGTGTGTGTGTGTGTGTGTGTGTGTGTGTGTACATATATATGCATATATATAAATATATATATATGCATATATATATATATATATATATATATATATATATATATATATATATATATATATATATGTTCGTGTATAAATACACAC
>NC_142928.1:176137360-176197360 GCF_046866305.1 Octopus bimaculoides | reverse complement strand
CTGCTATTATTAAAATATTGTGTCATTTAATGTTTGCGAGGAACTTGGATAAAGCAGTGTACAATTGTCGCTAGGCGTTTTGTCGTTATTTGTCTTGGGTTATCATCATCCGTCAGCAAATCTTAGATTAATAGCATTTCAGTTATAAACACCCAGCTATGTTTTAGCTATAGTGTATCTATTATTATGTGGTCAATGTATTCTTCTTTTCACAAAAAGTATTTTTGGTTGCTGGTTCTACAGATGCTCCCTATATATAGCAGCCTCGTAGCTTTGATAGGAGGAAATAGTTTATTATGCCGAATTACACACTAAAAATCTTCCGATGTTTTCCTATCGTTCTCTCAAGTAACCTAAATATATCATTTTCACCCATCCCTTCTCTTTTTTTTTTTTTTTTGTTTTTGTAGTTCTGTAACGCCTCCGGAAAGATTCTCTAACAAATATGTTTTCTCCATATATTAACCTGCAATAATTTTAATAAATACACTAACTTCGCCCAGTTTTAACGGATATCTCAAACGAGGATGAACTGAATTGTCTCTAGGCATTGGTTTTCCTCAAAATGCTAACAACAAAATTAAAACATCCCTTGCAATTCATACGTTTTAAGTTCATGCAAGCCTCATTGCTAGTCACCTGCTGTCTCATATCCTGCCAACGCTTATTTTTATATTTTTTAACACGCAAATTCTCTCTAAAATGTTTGCAAAATTATTCCGCCTCCCAAATTTTGTCTCTTGGGAACGCCTATCCTGTTCACAAAGTTGTCGGTATTATTAACTTCCAACAATTCGGGCGAAATATCAACCACACTAATTTCATCCAACCATACCAACTCGCTACGATGGTTTAGCATGTTATGGAGAAGCGAGGCTTTCATGTCTGTATATTTACCATTCTTTGACTTCAATATAGTAACCTTAAACGTTTTGATATTTGACAAGCTGACAACGGGTGTTTGCGTACATAGAGCAATATACGTATTCTTTAGAGACACATATAACAGCACACGCTAACACAATGGTAAATAGACACGCACACATGTTTAGGTATGTAGTCATGGAAGTATGATGCCTGTCTGTATGTAGGTATGCATATTCATGTATTCTATTTAGTAGTAATATGAGGTGAAGAAAAGACCTATAAAAGAGATTTAAAACTGAATAATCGGCGGAAGTCGAACTAAACATAGACTAATGATGTTTGTGTGTGAGTACGTGTGTTTGAATGTGTATGAACGCACACACACACACACACACACACACACACACACACGCACACAGAAACAATCTCACACACACATATATAAATTTATTTATATAATTATATGGTGGGGCAAAGAGGTCGGAACTTCTTGAAAAATTCACAAAATCATTAATTTTAGCTGCAAACAAATTTTATTGACATCAATGTGTTTGCATTGAATTAGCATTTGTCAAAGTTAAGTGTGGAAAACAACATCCATCATGTGGTGTCCGTTTTCATTGATGCATTTCTGAAGGCGTTGTTGGAAGTTGGCCTCCACTCTCTCCGGCATTGCTCTGTCGATTTCCGCGACTTTCACGCGAGTAGCTTCCTTTAAATCGTTCAATGTACGGAGCTTGAGCGCATACACACGTACTCTGAGGATTCTCCACAAGAAATAATCACACATGGACAAATCAGGGGACTGAGGAAGCCAAGGAATGTCAGTAAACCTGGAAATGAAGTGGTCACCGAAGAGAGGTCGTCTATTGATGCCCTAGCTGTGTAGGCTGTCGCCCCATCCTGCTGAAACTATAGACGTCGAATAGACATATGTTTTTGTCGTAATTCATACTTAAAGAAATTGTTTATCATCTCGGCGTAACACTCGGATGATACCAGCATTTCCATTATTGTCTTCAAAAGAGTAAGGGCCACTAACGGCAGCTTTTCCAACAGCACACCGGACCCTCACTTTTTGGGGTTGTGCAGTGCTCTTTCGTGCAGTT
The DNA here is from genome assembly GCF_046866305.1 of Octopus bimaculoides. NCBI lineage: Eukaryota > Metazoa > Mollusca > Cephalopoda > Octopoda > Octopodidae > Octopus > Octopus bimaculoides. The sequence goes on along the minus strand of NC_142928.1, from coordinate 176,195,384 downwards.
CTCTCAGAATTTCAAGGGCCCAATAACGACAGTTCTGTTGATTCACCATACCATTGAGATGAAGATGAGCTTCATCACTCATTAACAAAATGAGGTTGTCATTTACCTCAAAAAATTGTTTCCATCTGCTGTGCGAAATTAAGCCGCTGTGAATAGTCCCATGATTTTAACTGTTGCCCAGTGACCAATCTGTACGGGTGAAAATGCAGGTCTTCATGCAAAATACGCCTTACCGATCGATTACCGATGCAAAGTTCAGTGGAATGCCTCCGAACAGAACGATTCGGACTATGTATCAAACTTGCCTCACTCGTTCCACATTTTCCTGAATCCGTGCAGTTCGTGGCGCCCCCACCATTCTCCTGTTCATTAGTGTACCTCGTGTACGAAGTGCATTTACCCAATTGTGCTACGGGTGAAACTCATGCTGTGTTAAGATTGTGTTACGGGTGAAACTCACGCTGAACTGCTGTGACAGACTCGATATTATTCACGTAACTGTCATAGGCAAACACGCGATGCTCTATCGTCCACAGCGCCATGGCTTCACCTGAAAAAAATAATAGCTATTTCAAAAACGTCCGTTATCTCTACCACACCCTGTATATATAATGAGACAGAGGGAGAGAGAGAGGGAGAGAGAGAGAGTGGTAGAGAGATGGATAGACACGTACATACACACATACGTACATACATGCACATCAGCCCAAGTGTATGTAAAAGACGCTTGCCCAAGGTGTCAGACCATCGGGAGTTGAAATCCGAAAGCTACTGATTGCGAAGCAAGACTATTAACTACTCGGCCATGCTGCATTTGTTGGCTCCCATATCCTCACATACAGACATACGTATATATTGGTATAAAAGTATGCTCTAGTACATACAGATTCCCAAACACAAACACATATGCTCACTACCTCACAGAAACACACACACACACACACACACACATACACACACACACACACACACACACACACACATACACACACACGCACACTCGTGCACAAACAGCCTGTTTTCTCACTTGCAAATACACACGTAATCACAAAGAAACAAATGTTCATGACAGAAGGAAACAACAAAAATATCTATCGGAATAACTTTCTGTTACTTATTCAAATAAATTGACTTCATATTATGATTGCTCTTTTCCTTCGATTTTACGCTTAGATATATGTACTTGTTCCAGTCCGTATGAACTTTATCAAACAGAGAATCGCATTTTCATTTATTCCTTGAAAAACTTACACGAGCTCCACTTTCCATCCAAAATCAATGTTCTTTAGTTATCTAAACCCTCTAAAATAGAATTCAAGAAGTTTGACTTAAACATAACTGTTAGTACTGACTAACTTGGTATGCATAAAGCTAGATTAAAATATAGAAAGTCACAACTTTTACAGAAAGTCACAACTTTTACAGAAAGTCATGTGGAGACACCATTTACATTCTTCAAAATTTCTAACAAACAGCCATGAAAAAATTTGGAAAGCTTCGAGCTCAGTAGTACCACAAGAGGTAAAGTAATGTGGTTTAATCAGCGATGAATCATAGAAGTCACCACGTGTACAGAAAATATGTTAACTATAAAACATCATTTCACAAACACGCACAAAATCCCTGCTTTTCACATCAAATATAACAACCGCAAAAGCTACATATACACACAGTCCCTACCATTATCAACAATGTTTAAACTTCAAAAATACCCTTACTTGTCCACTAAGGAAACACACGACTCAAAGAAGTTGCATACTGAGTAAACATAGCACGTTTGAAGGACACTGAAATTAATTATACGTTATCAAATGGGGTACTCTTTAAGGATGACTTGTTTTAGCATCTCCATTCGATGAGCTCAAAGAACAAGTAAAATTTCATATTTCGAACAAAACTCACCTAGAAACTCATGGAATAATGACCGCCATACTCTCTAATAACGGGATCATCATTGACAGAACCGCATCATAGGGTTTTCTAACATAGGCTGACATTCTGTCATGGGTTGCTCTTTCTTGGAATTAAATACTAAAATAAGGCAGTTGTGCAAGAAAGAAAATACGAACTGACAAGTCTTCGACGCTGTCTCCAAATTCGGTTTTCATAGCAGAAAAGGTATAAGGAAAACGCAAGAAGCTGAAAAATATGAAAGTGTTAACGAATTTAACAATGTTATAAAAAGTAGAAAGATGGAGTATCTCACATGAAAAATGCAAGAAACAGCTAACGGGGGAATAAAAAGTGCAGAAGCTGATATACTGAAAGAGAAAAAACTCAAAGAGAAATAGGGATAGAATGAGCTGAGGGAGAGTGATTGTGAAGCTGGTGAGACTGCATCTGAATGACATTTTTTTCCTACTAAACGAGTCACCGTAAGAATCCACTCCAGTGCTCAAAATTTTCAATCCGTTTTACAGGCCTATCTAAGCCAATATATATTTGCCACATTCTCAGTGAAGGCTAATAATTTATTGATTCAGCTTTTAATACCAAATTGTCTGGTTATTACATCTTTAGTTTTAATCCAGATATTTTCTTCCAGTTAAAGTCACATAATACCAAGTGTTGCGTTATATTTTCATTACAGTCAATAACACAAATGCGCGTTTATTGTTTTTCACTATCCAGTAGAACAATTTTGTTGAAGTACAGAACCCAATAGATAAGTAGCTAGCAAATAACATTAGATCCTGTTCACAATGGCGACAAGAAAGTAAGAACACATACTTTCAGTAGCGTTTACATATGCAGACTAAAATGTGTTTTCATGACACAAGCCGAAAACAAATTTCACAATACCTTACAAAAGTTTTTCCTTTTTCATTGCTTTAATTAAAAATAAATTGATAGTTACAGTGAGGATTGTGGGTTCTTTTCCAATAAGAATGCGCAAACGTAAGTAGAAAGGAAGACATGCGCACGTATGTATCTCCATATACGTATGTATGATATTCTAATACAAGTGTCGGTATAGTTGTAGTTATGTGAACGTATGAGTAATGTCTTACGGGTGATTACATACAAATATATATACGTATAAAAATATGTATATATTCTGAAGCATATGAATGTATTCTAGTAGATATGGATGTATATATATAGCCATACCTACTAGCACAAACACACACTTATACCCCAAAACAGAACAGGCATACACACATGCGTATAATCATGCAATACCAAGCTGTATGCTTTATGAATGGGATAAGCATAAATATTTTATTTCTTAATCTCCGATAAAAGATGTGCATTCATTCGAAAAAATAATATAGCGACACACTTTGCTTGCATATGTATGCATGTATATTATATATAAATGTATATTGAACATACATATAAATATGCATACGTATATATGTACAGATCTATATGTATACCAATATATATACGCGCACGAGCGCGCAAACACACATACACAAACACATATGTATATACATATATATGAATATATGCGTGAAACATATCTGTATGTTCACAGAGACAGTCAAACACATACAAACACACACAAGTATGTGTGTTTGTGTGTGTTTCCCTGTGCTTGTATGCGTGTGTGTGTCAGCACCGTTAAAAGGCGCCCATAAAATAAGGGGAGGGGGAATTCCAATGATCAATACAAGAATAAGATAAAAGTAGAACCAACAAACTCACAAGAAGAAAGGAACAAACTATAGAACTAAAAGCAATATATTTATTGCATATAATAACTACGACTGTTTTTTCGGCAAGTTGCTGTGAAACTTCATGCATACGAGAAAGAAAACCTATTATCTGGTGAGAAGTTATCTTAAGAGGTGCTAACTTTTCATTAATGCCCTAACGCCTTACTAAACATCACAGCAGGGTATATTCAGATCTACCCAGGTGTGAAGGAAGATTAAACTTCTCTTATTTTTTTCTTCCTTTCTCGCTTTCAACTTCTTTGTTTTGTCTTTTTCCCTATCTTACCTCATTTCAACTGACAAAAAGACATGACGCTTAGCTATTCGCGTATATTCACGCAGGCGAACGGACACGTCTCTAAAGATATACATAAATACATACAGACGTACATGCATTCGTACATATATATATAAATATATACATACACATATATTTATATATATATATGTGTGTGTGTGTGTGTGTGTGTGTGTGTGTGTGTGTGTGTGTGTGTGTGTGTGTGTGTGCGTGTGTGTGTGTGTATGTATATAGATCTATAAACACATAACGTTGGTATATGATTTCTGAATGGAGTATATATATATGACTATATATATATATATATATATATATATATATATATATATATATATATATATATATATATATATATATATATAAATATATATATATATGTATATTTACATACACATACATATATAAATATATATATATACACAAGCATGCATGTATTACACACGTACACATTTATATACATATCCATATATATATACACATGGATATGTATGTGTACATATATATACATCTGTGTGTGTATGTATGTATGTATGTACGTATGTATGTACGTATGCAAGTATTTATACATTTATATATACACATACATTTATATTATTTACTTTGTGAATTATTCAACAATGCAGTCCAGAAATAAGTGTGTATGGAAGTAAGTACACACGCACACACACACACACATGTATATATATATATATATATATATATATATATAAGTGTGTGTGTGTGGGTTTGTGTGTGTGCGTGTGTGTGTGTGTGTATCTGTGTCTGTGTGTGTGTCTGTGTTAATATAAGCTGGTTAGATAATCCAGAGAAAATTATGCATGGCTGCTCATGCAACTGCCCGTACTCGTTGCTGTGGAAACACGGGTAGGTCGTCGTAATTATAAAAACATCCTGTATGACACGGAAAATAAAATAAATTATTTTCTATCCTTATAATTATTGCTTATATATACATATATATATATATATATATATATATATACAGTTGAGATTTACAGAAAAACAAAAGGCGAAGACAGGTGTATGAACAACAAGCAGGTATATTAGTTTGACGCTCGGGAAAATGAGAAAGTCCTTTACATTTCGAGCGTACGCTCCACAGAAAGGAATAAGAGAAAATAAACAGAGACAGAATTTCTTAAAATATGGATTTACTGATCAAGCATGGATGATATGGATGATATATATATATATATATATATATATATATATATATATATATATATATATATATTAAATATATATTTTTTTATAAAACAAGATTTTATAAAATATATAGTATCTGTTAACAGTCTTAGCAAAAACCTCACAGGTGTGTTTTTGTATATATATATATATATATATATATATATATATATATATATATATATCTTAAAAAATAGAGCTCAAAATCGATGCATTGAAGATACTTTATTGCAGCAACAATTATAATAGCAGAAACAACAGCAATAAGCCAAACCTATGCACATTTCAATAGAGTATCCAGGATAAATAAACCACATCATAAAATGTCCCATAATATAACATATTATAACACATTACAAATTACAAATTATAAATTGCCGGATACTCCATCTCTTCAGGGTCGCATTATTACTGCCATCACGAAACACTATATATATATATATATACATATATATATCCAAGAAAGTTAGGGGTTGTGAATCCAACCCACTAAGGGATAATATCTATCCAATATACTGCTGGAAGAATACCCAATTATTATTACACTAGTATTTTGTCATTGCTTGGCAATTACATTACCAACTGCAATAAATGGGTGCGGGTAAAAAGTTATTTTACCATTAATTTATATAGCAATAAGAAAATGTAGGCGATTAATAGGTCGATGAGCATGAACTGACTCGTCTATTCCGAAGGACTTTGGAATGGACACTACTATAGAAAACTTCCAGAAGCATTTGATCTGGAAGTGTCACTGAAAGACGAGATAGGTTCGCAAGAAACCCTACATTCACAAAAATATTGTCAGGCGGGTCTCTCAGCGATGTGCTAGAGCGACGGAAGCATTCTTCCATGCACTCGCGAAGTGCCGGAGTATTACTGACCAGGGAATCCATGTTAAGCAGCAACAGCAGTATGTGTGGAACGAACCTGGCAATCGGCTGTGTCTGTCAAGGAAACAATCCTCCCTTTCACCCTCCTTTCATCAAGCAGAGTCGGCAGTTTTTTCCCCTGGTGTCTATCGTAATTTAGGATTATCTTCAAATGTTACATATGTTTTTCATTGTTGTGGGGCTTATGTAATTTCTGATGTTACTATAATGCGCCGTCCGTTTATCATGTAGAAAATGTGATTATAAGCTTTACATAATTTCTTCGCGTAGCGATTATATTTCAAATCAGTTGCGTGGCTCCTGCTTTGTGTTTCTTTAAATTATTACATGGCACATTATTATAGTTATTTGCATTTTATCGAGCAAAACTTGTTTACAAATTCCTCCCATTTGGACCGTATAATACTTGAGGTTTACTAACATAATCTAAACTCCGTTAGGGAGTTAAATATTGCTGTTTATTTTCATATATTTTGTCTACAGAATGCTGTTACTGTGTGAATGGAGGAAGTTGATTCCCATGGGAGTCTTAGTAACATTCATTCTTTAGAATATAATACGTACGAAATTGAAAATTTAAATGTACAAAATATTGTTTTAGATAAGAAAATAATGAAATCGTATTACTAGAGTGTGATTTGTTAATCTAGATATGTAAGTGTCTTTGCATGCAAGATACTCTCGCGTCAAATCCCAGACAAACTTTAATCTTTTCGAGCCAACGGTTGCTCAGACAGTTAGAAATTACAGCTAAGTCCTCTATCCTCTCTCAAAGAACTTAATAATCACATAAAGAGAAAGAACACATTGGATACTGTAACCATAGGCAAAGTGTGTGAAAAAAGATGGAGTCGTAACGGTTGGATTACATTTTATCCTATGTTCAACTAAAGTTGATCAGGGACTAATCACCAATACGAATGTAGACATCGTATAAATAACAGAGAAAACAAAAAAGAAATGCTCTGTAAGACAACATGATACTATTAATGTAGAGAATATTGAGAAAGAAAATAAAGTTTTGCTAAATCTGTATACGAACGTTTGGAACTGAACTCAACATTCATGATTCCTAAAGTTTAACAGTGCAGCTGTATATAAGTAAAAACACAGAGATAATACCCTCTAAAGGATGTTGCATTGTCATTGATAAATAATAGCCTTCTTCATCAGAACTCTAACATATGACATCTTTGATCAGTTGCAGGCTTTCTATAAAGGAGTAGTTAACCGATATCTGGAAGGGTAATACTTATACACGTACTCACATCCTGAGACTAATCGAAGAAACAGTAATTCGACACAACCCGTCTCTTACTTTCTGGTTACTCATTGTCAACCCTTTCTTTGCAGAATGTTAATCCGCTGGAATTTCCTCTCTACCATTTTGGATGTGCATACTAAACATTGATAGTAACAATCTCACCAATCTTGAAGTTATGAAATAGTTAAGTGAAACACCTTCCTTTCTACATCAAAGTAAACCAATAACGATAATTTCCAATATGTTCTAAAGTTTTCAAAGCAGTAGAATATGAGTTGAGGATTTTTCCTGCTGCTTCCAGCAATTCCAGTGACTGTAAAGAGGTTCCATAGTTGGTCCAATTATCATTCAAAATATAGAAAGAAACATTATACATCAGAGAAGGCAAATGTAAGTCTCTGTCATAAAACATAAAACGAAATTAAATAAACTGGATAAAGCGACGAGCATAAGACATTTCTTGTCGCTGATATTTGACAGTTCCATGCTGAAGCAAGACACCGACCTCTTAAACATTAAAATTCAATTTCCATTTTTCTTTTAGGCTCACTTTGCTTGATCATGGATGTCTTAAACATCAATCAAACATGGAAAGGTGATTCTCTCAAAATACTGAGTGTATTTGGGAGTGTCTGGAAGCAATATTCCTTGTTGAATAACATTAGTGAACTAATGATAGACTATTTTCAGTCATCAGTGATTCTTGTCATTAATGAGTCGTTCACGACGAATTCACACACTTTATGGACGTCTAGTCGTATTACATCTGATTATCACGGATAGTATAGAATAACGCTGTTGCTCCTGAAATTAATAGACCCAGACACCAGGTCTCATATTTCTGGACATAGATGCTAGTTTGGTATTCTAGGACATGAGTAGTAAGGATAGTTTTATTATTTCAACCGCCGTATGTACTCTGATGGTTTTAATTCCATAACACTTTTCAATGCAGAGTAAATCATTTGACCAAGATGTTAACAGAGAGGCTGGTGTTTACTCTAAATTCTACGGGCGGATCTGCACAAACGTGTGTGATTCCAGGAATATATGTGCAGGATGAGATATATTTCATGCATTGTGGCACTAGATCGGGCTTTAGTGCCGTAGAATGCTGATCAGTTTAGATCAAACTATAACGTGCGACAGAGCTATCCATCAGTTTCTGGCAGTTGTTCTATGCACCGCCGATTACGGTCATATTGTTAAAGGTTAAGTCTTCTCATTTTCTAGTATCATTTATATGGTGGCCAGAGTAAATGGCTACCTATGGAGACGTCTAACAACTCACGTCTGGTCTCATGGCGATGACCCTTCTTCTAAACATTTTATGCCGTCAGCACTTACTACAGAAGCAGTTCGAAACTAAAATGCCTCCTCCAGACACTAAAACACAGAATAATGGGATCTGTATACATGGATAACATCAGAGTCGTGTTTTCACACATCTCAGACACTGAGGCCATCGGTATCCACTTCGATGTTCATATTGTAACAAGAGCATTGATTAGACAGTACAATAGCTGTTGAAATTCAACTTGGGGGAGCTACATTCCTTATTCATTTAGGCTCACTTAACACACGTGCTTCTCTTCTTCACATACAGGACCAAATCCCGCATTAAACATTTTTATGAATCATTCTTTATTAAAATTCCAGTTAGCTGGAATTGCTTTGACACTTTCCTTTTTCTACAGTCATAAAGCTGCAGAGGGTTGTGCTAAACAACAACTCTATTGATCTCATCCATTTGAGTGGTCATAAAATCTCCACAAGTCACGTATTTTCTCTTCTCCCTCATTAATCAAGAAAATGCCGGTGAGAACGACTCCATTTCATGACTTTTTTCCTGTTGAGAGTTGAGACAATAGAGAATGAGAAGAGACAAAATATTGAACGTCCTTTTGTGTTGAAATCTACTGTTTCCGCCTCCTACATAATCTTCGAATTCTATTTCTTTAGTTTCTTCCCAGAAAGGTTGATCGCGTAACAGATTTTTGTATGAAGTATTTTCTCCCACTCTTCGAAATATCCGGATGCGAAGATAAAGATCTGAATGTATTATGAAACTGCTAAATCACTTCAGAAGAATTCTTCATATCTGTCGAGTGTCGAGCTACATTTTTCTGAACATTGTTGTATGCTTGTGAAAATAGCCATGAGTGTCTGTAGTCGTCGGTGGCATGGGAAGTGGAGATCGGAGGATTAAAAGGCACAGGAAATAAGGGACTGTGTACATGTGCGTGTGTGTGTGTCTGTGTGCGTGTGTGTGTACGTGCATACGTATATGTGTGTATAAATAACTATATATAAGGTTATATACGTATGTATATATGTATATATGTGTATATATATATATATATATATATATACATATATCCATACATACATACATACATAGGTGTGTGTTTGTGTTTGTGTGTGTTGTGTCTATGTGCGCATGAGTATATGCATATATGTATGTGTGTTTGTGCTTGTATGTGTTGTGTCTGTATATGTGCATGAGTGTATGCATATATATATATATATATATATGCATTAGTTATATTCATGAATGTAGTGGTAGGTATACTTACACACATACACGTACACACACGCTCAAACACAAACACTCATACATATATGTATATATATATATATATATATATATATATATATATATATATATATATATATATATATATATACATACATTTATGCAAAAACACACACGCACACACAGACACCGACACAAACACACGCACACACACATATACATCTACGTAAATAGATGCAGACGTACATACATGGTTACATATATGTATGTGCGTCTAAATATATTTATCTCTGTACATCAACAATTATTTTGGAATTTATACCGCATTTAACCTTTTAATGTTACACATATGACCTTGCCACCCTAATTTCTTAATGTCATCTTAAATAAAGCACACACACACATATACACGCATACATCTATGCGCAAACGCAGTTACAGATACACGAAGACACACACATAAATTCGCAAAAACATATATACACATCCACGGATACAAAGACGCGCACACATATTTATGGATAAACATTAACATATACATATGTATGTATATGTGTGCGCGGGTGCGTGCATATAGGCACGCGTGAATCTTATCCTAAGCTGAACATCTTTTCATATTTGGTTTGTCTGTTCCGCTCCCTTAGTTCTAGCTCCTACAAGTAAATTATTATGCATTGCTATTGCGCTTGGCATTCATTTATCTACACAATTTCATCCGAAACACGCAGAAAATATTTTACCTTGTCTAACGTCGGCAACAGTAACTATACGCATCACTAAAAATAGCATGGCATAAAACGATGAACTCTTACCTAATACTCAAAGGACGCGGGGGAGAAGATGCTTAGAGATTATCAAGTCTGTTATTTCCGTTCGATTCCCAGGATAGGTACTTAGAGACGCTTAAGGCTATTAATATATTTGGAAAAGAAATTAATTTTAGAAAATATTCAACCATCCTGAATGACTCTATACGGCTAGTTATAGCAATTCCTTTGATCAATACGTTTCAAAGGGTTAACTCCGTTATTCACCCGATTCGAGGTGTTGTGAACTCATTATGAGCAACAAATGTAAAGGCGGCCGCTAGTTGTTCAGAGTGGTCGTTTTTTTTTTTTTAATAAAATATTTAATCTAAGCATAATATTTATATTTTAAGCACAAAAATTATGAGTTATTGTACTTTGTATTATCGGAGACGACAACATGGCTTGCGATGCGCCAAAATCTAGTATTCGTAATTTACCTCTTTTAGATCTTAATTTGTAATTATAATGCGCAATAAAACATTTCTGGAGAATTCAATTACAGTAAATCAATACTTCATCTGTTTGATCACCCATGGCAGCTACTACTCAAATGTTTCCCGTCCAGTATTTTTCACGGTTGGGTCGTAGGTGACTAAACCACCTTTCCCACGATTAGTGTCCGGCTTTCCCATAGCTTGTGACCGGCTTTGCCACTGTTAGTGTCCGGCTGTCCTACCGCCAACGTAACGTGTGATCACTTAAAGTAAGGAACCCCTTAGTTCTTTTTAATCATGTCTATTGCAGCTGTATTGGCAATTTGGATTTACCGGCCTTGGAAAGCTACCAGACTAGGAAAAGATCATCTTCGACCATAAGCGCTCTGTGTCTGTGAGTGTTACGACGAGTGTAAACATTTCGTCTACATACACAATATGTTCGCAGGCAGAAAAAGAAAGAACAGCTGTAATGTTCATTTATTTCAGCTCTAATCCGGGTTTCGTCAGCAGCTGTGCACTTTTCCTAACTATTCACCAACGCACTGCTCATAAACCCATTGACATGAGTGGCTTTTGCTAATGAAGCAACTCTTTGACAGCAAGTCGAAATATTAAATCACTGGTGTATAAACAGTGTTTCGTTTCGTTGCTTTTGAACATTTCTAGTAGCTTTTAGCCAACACTGTGTGATACAAAGAATGTTAACATTACGTCTATATACATACTATTTTTGCAGCCAGAAACCGATGGGTAGCTGCATATGTCCCATATTTCAACTCTGTTTAAAATTACTTCAGCAGTTGTGCACTTTCCTTAACTATCCACACCACGCTACATATAAACCAACTAATGCTTGTGGCTAAAGTGTACCGGACAAACCAATAAGTAAATATAAATATTTGAGTGGATATTATTCATCAAAATTGAAGTAAAATATAAGTGATTTGTTTTATTGCTTCAAATTTTATTTTCACTGCTATTATACATGCATTCTCACATTATATACTTAAAGTAGTGACATTGGTATTCTCGCCAAGTGGAATGAGGACCTCGAATACAGCTCATTAACTGCATTTTGATGCAGTCTTCCGGAGAATAGGCTACTGTCGGAATCAACTCATTCAGAAATCGCCACTTTTCAAGCAATCACAAGCTGTGAGGGTTCATATTCAAAGTTGACATTCTGTAACTCCCAAGTATACTTAACCCCCAAGCTACCCAAACTGCCCACCTGGAGACATGGTTTAAGAAGTCATAATGGTTTCACAGCACTCCAGATACAAAACCGAAATTTTTAAAATCTGCACGTTATAACTAGATACTTCGTAACCTTACATTGGATTTATATGTTCTTTTGACAGGTATTGTTTGCATCCTACTGATGCAAACAACTTGAAGGTGGATGTAGTAAAAATCCATTATTAAAATTATCTCCCTTTATGTTTTATATGTGATTCAAAAGTGTGTGTGTGTGTGTGTGTGTGTGTGTGTGTGTGTGTGTGTGCGTTTATGTGTGTGTGTGTGTGTGTGTGTGTGTGTGTGTGTGTGATTTTGATTGCCTTTTATCATTCTCGTGTCGACAAATATGAGTAGTCAAGTAGAGATCGATCTAGTCTTATGTTGTTTTGTTTTTTCCCACAAATTTTCAATTTCGTGCCTACGTTACAAAAATCTTTATTATGCCACATACGTGTTTCTTTGTTGTTTTTTTTATTTATATTTTTATTTTTGCACACAAATTAATGATAAGTGAAATTCCATGGTATATTATTGTAGCGAATCATGCAATATTCACATTTCAAAAGAAATAAAAATAGGAATCAAAAGCAATTATAGATAGATAAATAGAAAGTGTGGGAATGGGGTGGGGAATGTGATGGAAAGAGAGAAAGAGAGATTTAAGCAAAGAACCATTCGCCGTTTTTTCCGCCATAAATAACAATCATTTAAAGACAGATTAAACATTAGAAATATTTTAAAGGCCATTAAATACTAATTACTTGCAGAAAATAGATATTAAAAAATGAAACGAAAGAAAGTTTATTACCGTACGAAAGATAAAGATTCTAAAGAAAACTATTAATCTGAGGTGGCGGGAGTCTTTAAACATTTGGAATAATTACATTTAAAATGGTTATGAAATAATATGGAAATCGCTGTAAATCAAAAAATGTAAACTTCCAGCAAGTTCAGTCTGATACAGTTTCAATCTCCGGTCCAATCCACTTCACTTCGGATAGACTGATAAAACAGACGGGAAGTTCAAGAATGTCATGCACCACATCACCTAAGCTATTTGTATGAGATTCCCCGTCAAACCAAATAGATTTATCGATGTGAAATGCATATCATTTCGCAATAATTTTGCACGTCATTTCGAGGCTGTCGCTATTATTTCCTTTGTAATAAAATTGAGAAGCTCGTTTCATTTACTAACCAAGCAACGCTCGATGTTATGAGAAGCCTCTATTTGTCATTCACTGTGCTACAAATAGCAGCAATGTCATATTAAGCGTATCTCGTCGCCTTGCACAGACAGAACCTAGTTCCCTGCATATAAGAGAAGACTAAGCAGTCATGATAAGAATGCCTTCGAACAAAGAACTGCTCAATTAAACTTGATTGGCAGCTAACTAGCGACAACAGCAATCATTTTTTTTTGTTGTTTTAATTTTGGAAGATATATCTTAATTATACTATTAACACGCCAAACTACCATATTCGTTTTGGTGAGCTATTTCTATTATTGATATTTGTCAATACGGATTGTCAACGTTTTCCTCGGACTCTAATATTATAGTTTAGCAGTTCTACTGTCGGACAAGTATGAGATTGTATTTTTTCCAATATCGAAGTTTGAGAAGCTGAAAAGTGTTATTTTATAGTTCACGGTTAGCAACTGGGGATGCTATGTATGGGAATAAAAATCCAACGATAGGTAAAACGCATGTGGTCTGGTAAAATTCAGGCTACATATGCTTCCTACCTAGCAGAACCTCGGAAGTAGTAATCATTCTAGTCACAAGGCCCGAAATTTGGGGGAAAGGGCCAGTCGATTAGATCGGCCCCAGTACACAACTGGTACTTAATTTATCGTCCTCTGAGAGGATGAAAGGCAACGTCGACCTCGCCGGAATTTGAACCCAGAACATAAAAACAGACGAAATACCTCTAAGCATTTCGCCCAGCGTGCTAACATTTCTGCCAGCTCACCGCCTTCCAAGGAAATAGTAGCTACTGAATGAGTGGTGCTCCAATGGAGATGTTGTACACAGTCAATTTTTCCTTACCTCGTAGAAAGGAACTAACACTCACATGCGCGCACGCACTTGCACATATATATATATATATATATATATAAGAATAAGGGCAGAGAATCGTCAATTAATAATAGAATTAATAATTAACAATTCTGCCAAGTAGTTCAGTATGAAAAAAACCTTTATCGGTAAGACTATTTATCATTATAAATATACAGGTATTAGCAATTGAGTTGCTTCTCCAACATACTGAAAATTTAGAAATAGCAGTCAAAGAACTACTGATTCCAAACTACAAATTTTCTCTAAAGTGGATGGCGATATTTATGGCACACATAGCCAAGCCTTTAACTAAAGGCTTGGCTTGTTTACGCTTTTCCCTCCGGTTTTTTTATCTATGTGTGCCATAAATATCGCCATCCACTTTAGAGAAAATTTGTAGTTTGGAATCAGTAGTTCTTTGACTGCTATTTCTAAATTTTCAGTATGTTGGAGAAGCAACTCAATTGCTAATCCCTGTATATTTATATATATATATATATATATATATATATATATATATGTGTGTGTGTGTGTGTGTGTGTGTGTGTGTGTGTGTGTGTATGTATAATACGGTTACTAATTTAAAGCTATAATAAAGAAGCAAAGAATAGCATGACATTTAAAGTGAGTTTGCTAGACTCTATACTCAGAGTAGTGTAAAGATTAAAATGAATGATTCTTCACGAAAAATATGAATGCGTGTGAGTTTACGTGTGTTTGTGTCACTTTTGATGTACATACATATATATATATATATATATATATATATATGTGTGTGTGTGTGTGTGTGTGTGTGTGTGTGTGTGTGTGTGTGTGTGTGTGTGTGTGTGTGTGTGTGTGTGTGTATACCCGATAGGGTGCAGAAAAGTTCCTGGCTTTGGGTAACAGTAAATAAAGGAGGAATGGTGAATTATCATTTTATTCAGCACATTCCCTTTTCAGATTCACACACTAAGTGCAGCGGTCCTTCAGTTTAAGCCCTGCAAAAGAACTCGGACGTTTGGGCCTCTAACCAGGCATTTTGCAATACCCTTAAAGCGAGTAACTTTTCAGCTCCTGCTCGTATACACACACACACACACATATGGTTTTTGTTTGCAAAACATATATATATATATATATATATATATATATAGGGGAGAATTCACAGAAAAAAAGCAAAAGACGAAGTCAGGTGGTGTAGACAACAAACAGATGTATTAGTTTAACGCTCGGGAAGTGAAAAAGTCTTTAGGATTGAAAATAAAGAATGTGTAGTGGCTAGCGATCTATCACGGTGAATGCCGGACAGAGGGGTCTCACAGAGGAGAGCTAGGAAGAAGGGGAGATAATAAAGTCGTGGTGATCCCAAAACTAACGTGCGCGTGCTATGTATAAGAGAGCATGTATGTGCGCGTGGAAGAGGGCTGGTGACCTTGACGTGTGTGTGTGTGTATTAGTAGGTGTGTGGATCATGATGTGGGGCTGGGAAGTGGTCATTGCTAGTGTGTGCGTAGTAGTGTGATGTGATGTGGTGTTGTGTGGTATGGTGGTGTATGGTGTGGTGGTGTTGGGATATATATGTACATATATATATACATATATATATATACACACACACACACACACACACACACACACATATATATATATATATATATGGATATAGATAGATAGATAGATAGATAGACAGACAGACAGACAGACAGACAGTTAGATAGATAGATAGATAGATAGATAGATAGATAGATAGATAGATAGATACATCCAAATTTAGGGAATGGAGCTGGTAAAATCCAGGCTACATGTTTCCTAGCTAGCAGGACCTTGGAAGTAGTAATTACTAAATGAGGGGTATTTGATATACATATCGTATTTATTTCTTGCCCACAAGGGGCTAAACATAGAGGGGACAAACAAGGACAGTGCGTAACTGGTACTTAATCTATCGACCCCGAAAGGATGAAAGGCAAAGTCGACCTCGGCGGAATTTGAACTCAGAAAATAACGGCAGAAGAAATACCGCTCAGCATTTCGCCCGGCGTGCTAACGTTTCTGCTAGCTCGCCACCTTATTTTGATATACATACCTTGTCGAATCTTGACCCCCTATCGAGTTTCCGAAATCTTTTCAGCTTTATACGCTCATACATTCATACCTGCATGTGCTTTTGTGCATACCTGTAAAAGTGTCAGTGTCTGTCTGTCTGTGTGTGTATGTTTGTATGTATGTATGTATGTATGTATGTATGTGTAATGGCCCAGTGGTTAGGGCAGCGGACTCGTGGTCATAGGATCGCGGTTTCGATACCCAGACCGGGCGTTTTGAGTGCTTATTGAGCGAAAACACCTAAAAGCTCCACGAGGCTCCGGCAGGGGGTGGTGGCGAACCCTGCTGTACTCTTTCACCACAACTTTCTCTCACTCTTACTTCCTGTTTCTGTTGTGCCTGTAATTCAAAGGGTCAGCCTTGTCACACTGTGTCACACTGAATATCCCCGAGAACTACGTTAAGGGTAGACGTGTCTGTGGAGTGCTCAAGGCACTTGCGCGTTAATTTCACGAGCAGGCTGTCCCGTTGATCGGATCAACTGGAACCCTCGACGTCGCAAGCGACGGAGTGCCAACAGTGTATGTATGTATGTATGTATTTTATGCATGTATTTATGTATACATGAACGTATTTCCAGCTTATCTTTAAGAGAAATTGTACAAATTTATCGGCCGACATAAAAAAGATGTTAGATATGAAAACAAAACATCTAAATTCTCGAATCATTGCTTAATGGTTAAACCCTAAACAAAACGGAAGTTTACATGTCTCATTAAGAATATAATCAAAACTTCAACTGATAAATGTTGGGTATGATTTGTAGTGTTACACAGGGGTCAGGTAAACATACGTACGGCATCATTCAAAGGCTTTAGTCAGCATTAGCCCAACGCAAGGGGCATATGTTTCATACTTCTTTAAACACAATTGTAAAACATCACATTGTTCCAACTGCATGTGGTAATGTTATCTTGTGTGTTACAAATTAAGGAGATTACGTGATGCAGCACACATTACTGAATGTTTTTTTTTATTTCTTCATACACACACACATATATATTTTGTTGCTCTTGTTTTTAATGTTTTATACGAGAAATACTCTCTTTGCATAATCCTTAAGCCGTTATAATATTTTCATCATCTTTTCTTCTCATTACTCATATTCCCACATTTTACATGGATGTGACAGTTTACATTAACCTCTAAAGGAATGAAAAAGAACAAGACAAAAGTATGACAAAGCTAAAGAAACGGGAAATATAAAAGCAGTGAAATCAGTATTAATTTCTTTGTGCTGTTCATTGTCCACGAGAAATAGTTTTATCAGCTTTTACTAACCTCCCATGTATCCTGTTTTAGAGAAAAATGTCTTCTAAAAGCTTAAGTTTTACGTGAAAAATAGTAAATACAAAAATAAAAGATAAATGTACAATCAGCCCTCTTTGTTTTCTCTCTTTCCTTTTCTTGTATTTAGCTCCCATTCATTTTCACTTTAAATAACATTCCTTTTTAAAACTGGATCACTGTTGGATTACACACAAACGGTGATTAAGAAAATGAAGGACTTTTACTAATGGGTGCAAAAGTCTAGTGTATTAACTGTACAACGAATACTTTGAATATATGTTCATTAAGTGAACAGTAACCGTCATGGATTAAAAGAAAATAAAACAATTCCATTTAACTACCTGCCCATGCAGTTCCTAGAATAAATACACTCGGTACAAGATGGTTGCATTCTATATATCTTGCTATTTTATATTCTGATAATTTATGTATTTGCTTTTGAAAAAAGAATTCGGAGTAATAACAAATCGGCAAATTTGTTGGTAGGAAGCAGATCATTTTAACAACTTCAATAAGGCTGTGAGCTGACAGAATCGTTAGCACACCAAATGAAATGTTCTGTAGTATTTCGTCCGTCTTTACATTCTGAATTCGAATTCCGAGGGAGCCGACTTTGTTTCATGTGCACTGTCGACTAGCCTCCAAATTTTCAGGACTTTTGCCTATTGTAGAAAGGATTATAACATCCTGAGTACTTCTTTGCTGCTTCCAGTAGGATGACACTTGATCTCGGCCCAATTTCGACCTCAGAATGCAATGGGGTGAAACTAAATACCGTGGAGCAATTGGTTTGTTAGACTCCTGATTGTGCTACACTATCTATCTCGCATACTACACATATGATTCATTTTGTATTCTGCTTTTTCCGACTGTACGACTTATATTAAATGCTTTGTCTCATAAAACTTCATTTTCTCTTTGATATTCGTACAGCTATCAATGAAATCAATGAAACAAAACTAAGCATTGCAATTTGCAATTTATAAATGCTTAAATAGCAATTCTAATTCTGACTTAATCTCGCAGATAAATGTATTTCGACTATAAGTGAGATAACGATAAAATTAGTAGCATATATGTTCTGGAGTCGATCCAATTAATTATAATCCTCGGCTAGACTATAGAGTGTTAGCTGAGAGCTAATAATAGAGTGTACAGCACTAAATGTGAGCTAAATTTATATCGTATCTTTATTTTTACTTTTATTTTCTTCATATTTCTGTGCATATCATTGACAGAATAGCGTATATTCATTGAATCATTTCTTTCGCATCTCTTCACGATGTTTCCAATAACATCATCAATATTACCATCTTTTGAAATCAATACTTCAGCAATGTTAAAATTTCGGATCTGGTAAACAGTATGTCATTCTTGTCGTCGTCGTTGTCATCATAATCGTCGTCGTCGCTGCCGCTGTCGCCACTGTTGCCGCCGTTGGATTCAGCTATTTTTGCAGGAGGAGCAACTCGTGAATACCCTTTGGTTGGCGAGAAAATGTATTATTTTCATGCTGTAGAAATTCTTCTCCAGCGGGAGATTTGTAGTGGAATTTAATTATTGGATTCACATTTACATTACTTCTCAATGTCTTCCTATTCAATTTGTCATTATCATTCTGAACTGGCTACGAATTTGTAGAATTGTTACTACGCTGGACAAAATGCTTAACGGCATTTCGTCCGTCTTCTTGTTCTGGGCTCAAATTCCGCCTAGATCTACTTTGCCTTTGATGCTTTCGAGGTCGATAAAATACTACCAGTTGACTGCCGGGATCGAGGTAATCAACTAACCCCACTCCCCCAATAACTTCAGGCCTTATGTCTGTAGTTGAACAGTTAGGACGCCGGGCAAAGTGCTTAGAAAGGTTTCTTCCGTCTTGACGTTGAATTCAAATTCCGCCGAGGTCGACTTTGCTTTCTTCCGGTCGGGATCGATGAAATAGGCACTAGTCAAGTACTGGAGCTGATGTAATAGACTTCCTCTTCCCACCAAAATTTATTAGCACTGTGCCAAAATCTGAAACTATTATTATTATTATTGTGAATCTGTCTTTAAACGAAATACTTATTGCCATTCCTGGCTTAATTGATTATCTCCTGACGTAAACATACAGCCGTGTTAAAAGTACATTTCACATTATGGCTATATTAGTTGTTTGAATTTCCTTTAGATATATATAGGAGAGTATATTATTAATGACATTATCTGATATAACATTGTCATTAAACATTATGCGACCTCTTGAACAGAACATTTCAGAATTGAAACGAGTAATATAATTGCTTCTTTGGAGCATAAATTTTCTATTACACATTGTTGCAAAATTGTCGGAAGTTAAATGACATTTTTTCTTGCCTATTAAAACTGATTCTTTTTCTAGTTTCATGAAGAAATGAACTCTAAACATTTATTTCTCAACTTTTACTGTCAAATTCACTCATCATAACTTCTCTACGTATGTAAATTATCAAAATGCACTCTTCCTTGCAGAAAAAAGAGAGATACATCAGTTAGGGTGCTTGAATTATCACGAGAGAACACAAATATGTATGTATATGTTTATACATACACACCCCAATGACATCAAAAGAAAGGAAACTTATGATAATTCTTCCACCAATGCTGACTTTTTCCACATATTAAACTCATAATATGTTCCAAAAGGTTAAGAGAGTGGGGACGTTGGTTCCTCACGGTCTCTGACGATTATAAGGAACGAATCCTCGCTAGTACGTTGAATGAGTACTACAATGGCTGCTTGGTGTACAGCTGTTAGTTCAAATCCATGTTGAATATTTTCATTGTAGTCCACAGGGCATTGTGCCAGCTCGTTCAAACGCCATTTTAAAGTCTTTGGAGACATGATATAGGTATAGTTTACACCGAAGGTATTTCTAACAGTGTGCGAAGGTTGAAGACCAGCTCAACAATGTACTTTTACCGAAAACTGTTTTTCAGCAAAAATATTTTCTGATTTAAGTTTTGGTCTATTTAGGATGACTAATCTTGCTACGATGATACGGTAATTCTGGCATAGTTAGAGTTCGTCTTTCTTTGTGAAGAACTATGATCAACGACTGAAACCCAGGCTGTTGCAGTAACTGGTCGTGGAGCGTGATGGCATTGTTGGAATCTTTGGCACTGTGCAGTGGCGACACTTTCTGGCATTTGTGTACCTTTCAATGCCAAACTTTTGTACAATCCCTTCCAGGATTTTCTGCATATCTCTCCTGCCTTTGCTCCATAGAGCAGAGTCTTAGCTGTTTCAGTATATTCCAGTAGCTGAGTTGTTACAATAAGACGATCTTCTTTGCAAAGCTTCGCTGGATTGCTTCAAGGTCCTCTGGTAATTTTACACTGTGGGCTGACCATAGTTGGGAGCAGCAGTCCAGGCAACTGTGGACAAATATTCTCAAGAGGACCATCATAGTTTCCTTTTCTCTGGTTTTGAAGGTTCTCAGGATCCATCCAGTGGTCTGTATTTTGTTGCCATCTTGGTAATGTGAACTTCGAAAGAGGTATCATCGTTCATGTCGATACCCAAGTCACGCACTGATTTAGGTTCTGGGATTGTATTCCCCTCTAGGACTGTGTACCCTGTAAGTTTTTCGTTCAGTTTTGGGTGTTAGTAGCGCAGGGCTTGGTATTTTCCGGCATTAAACTACATATTATTGTCCTCAGCTCATCTGTAAATTGAGTCCAACTCTTGCTACAGGTGTGCAACATCGCTAGGGTTTTGTATTTTCTACGAGACTTTCGTATAATCTGCGCAAGTAGCAAGGGTGGCTATCCGGGCAGATGAGGGCATATCTGAGAGGGCCACTATGAAAAGCAGTGGTCCCAGGAAAGTGCCCCGTGGAACACCACTCACTAGTTGTGTTTCCTTTGAGGTGACTCTATTGGCCACCAATGCCTAACTTCTACCTTTCAAAAAGTCATGTAACCACTTCCTAAGTTTTCCAGCTATGCCAAAATTGCGCAGTATGTAGCATATCATACCATGATCAACTTTATCAAAAACTTTTGCAAAGTCAAGGTATATTACATCCACATTTTAGTTGTCGAATAACTGCTTCAACACCTAGTCATAGTGATGTAGGAGCTGTGTCAGGCAGCTCCAACCTGGTCGTAAACCAGGCTGGTCGTTTTCTTCAAGGAATACGATTAGTTTCGCTCTGACTATTCGTTAATTTGCTATGACTTTCCTGATGTGTGAAGTCAGAGAGATAGGCTTATAAGCTTTGGCATCTGCTCTGCTTCCTCCTTTATGGATTGGGCTCATTATTCCCTCCTTCAATTTGCTTGGTAGCTTACCATTTGCAAGAAAACTCTGGAAGAGAATCTGTGTGGTTTAACCAGGGCCTGTTTGCACGATTTGAAGAGGATTGCTAGGAAACCAAATTAAACCAAATTGAAAATAAATAACCTGCCCAAGGGACATAATTTTTATAGGATTATTATATTTCTTCATTTTATTTCACAATATGGTGGGGCACGTTTCTGTAGTTATGCCATATGTGTAATATAACTACACAAATAATAACGTATGTGTGGCGGGGCGTATAACTGTAATACGCTCCAGTATTTCATATAGGTATTTATAGGTATTTATTAATATTATAGGTATTTATTATAGGTATTTATTAATATTATTTTACATTCGTTTTATATTTATATCTTTTTTGCTGCCTACCTTCATAACAGAAACTGTAGAAGATCACTTTCGTTTTAATCCTTGTATACCTTCAGAATAGAAACCATAGCTTAGATTTCATTCCCACATTTTCCCTTTTTTTCACGTATTCCACATCAGAATTTATGAGGTCAGCTGTCATTTTCCTATCTTACTTAAGCATGTTTGTACAATTTTTCATTTGAAAAAAAAAACATTTTCCCTAAACATAGAAAGAAACAAATTCGGTGGGGCACTCTTCTGTAGGTATGCCATATGTATAATATATCCAGACACATAATAAAATGTGTGTCGTTGTGTGTGTGTGTGTGTGTGTGTGTGTGTGTGTGTGTGTGTGTAACTGTAATAACCTCCATTACTTTATATTGATACAAGAAAAAGAAGAGTTGACGCTGAGGGTCAGCGAAGTATAAGATTATTTGACTCGACAATCGGAAGAGTTTACTCTCTGCATCCGAGTCACTAAGAATCTTTCTTTTTGAGACTCCTTCTTCAAGAAATAAGAGGACCGACTTCCTTCCTAAGGACGATTGATGGTCAAACTGTCCGTATTTATAGAGAAGCATTTTTAGCCTTAAATTTGTTAGAAAACGACAATCAGTGGGATAGATGAATGACTGAGGCTTCAGTGTCACCCACACCTATTTCTTTGAGAGATCGGTTTGCAATTCTTCTCCAGAAATCGGTTGAGGACTCTGCCCCACAGAAGAATACAATATGGACGCCTACTACATCGATTATTCTATGAAAAACATACCGATACCATCAAGGAAACTATACTCTAAGAAGCTTTTGGAGAAAATTACAAACTTCATTAAGCGCATGAGATAAGGTCATTTTTCACAGGAATTTCCAATGGCCGGATAACTGAAGACATGTTGGCGTGGGTTCCCACCCCGGCATCCGAAACTCGGAGTTTTATCATGGCTACCGAATAAGTGTCACATATTTTTACAGATAAATTCCTCTATTTACATAATATCGAGGTCTCTTTCTTTCTTTTGTTGTCCTTCCTATCAATATATATATATACATATATATATATATATATATATATATATATATATATATATATATATATATATATATATATATATATATATATATATATATATATATATATATATACATATATATACATACATACATATATATGTATATATATATATATATATATATATATATATATATATATATATATATACATACACTTCAAGTACTGTTCTCTCTTTTTTTCAGCGCATCACACTCTTTACCACTTCATACTAAAAATATCCGCCTATGGATATAATAATAGATTCCTTTATTTTTTCTGTCTCCGATGAAGAGAAGTACTGGATCTTCCCAGAAACAGCTGTAAGACTCTATCCATAAAATACTTCTCCAACCTTACCATTGCTCTCTTTATCTTTTTATTTTTATATATTTACATATATATATATATATATATATATATATATATATATATATATATATATATACATATATATATATAAGTATAGCGATACTAATAACCTGGCGTTGGAACTCAATATACACATGCTTCAGAAAAAAAGTGTTAGGCGAGTACAGAGTGTAATAAGGAATTAAATAAATGACAAGAAAAGAAATGTGTGTGTGTGTGTGTGTGTGTGTGTGTGTGTGTGTGTGTGTGTGTGTGTGTGTGTGTGTGTAAATCATACACATAATTGGAGGTACATCTACATATGCTTTTTTTATAAAAGTGTTCATCAGTTTTTTTTTTCTTTCTATACACACGCGTTTTCCTCGTCTATTCATATACAGGATAAAAATAGGCAGAAACATCAGTTCGACCAGCTAAAATTACAAGCGACAAAGGCGAAAATGTATATCAAGTTTCTCGGAATCTGTTGATTGAATTCCTGATAACAGAGTCAGTGGAATGACATTGAATAGCATCAACTTCAAACTGTTCCATCTGCCTTCTAAACATATATTTATCCAGTCTTTCGTAAATATCTCTGAGATATGTAATAAACTGCAGGGAAACGTCAGTGATAAAATATGACTCTTGAAGTCAGAGAAATTCTTCAAGAGAGTTCCTTCCGCTTGTTTATTGACAGAAAGATGTGATGAATGATAAATAACATTGTCCGATCAGATTTATCACTAGACTTATATACTTACATACATACGTACATACATACATACACACACACACACACACACACACACAAACATACACATATATATACATACACATATATATATACATACACATATATATACATACACATATATATACACAAACACACATATAATATATCGTTGTGTATCTATCTATCCATCTGTAAGTACGCGTGTGTGTGTGTATATGTGTTTGTGTTGTGTTTGTGTTGTGTGTGTGTATGTGTGTGTGTGTGTGTGTGTGTGTGCTCTTGTTTGTTTTTTTTGTTAATACGTATATCAGTCTCCGAATCTACCTATTAAATCTGCTTCGTATTTTCTCCTCTCTTTGACTCTTTATCTCTTGTTTGTTTTTGTCGTTTTTCGTTCCTATTTTTGTACATACCTTGTCTAACTGTAGAATTCTTTCATATCAATAAATCATTATTTATCTCTATGCATTTTTATTTTATATATTTTGTACTTTTCTAACATTATATCTTTCTCCCTCACACTTCCTCGCTTCCGTTCTATATTTTACACTCTCGTTCTCTTTTTTCCTCTTCCTATTCCTTCTATGCACATGCAAACAGATGCCACTACTCAAATGGCACTGGTATTTTAAACGACAATATTCACCAATGTCTAAACAAGTATGTATATGCGCAAATACACAGAAAGTTATTCACACGTCACACGCAGTTTCACATTCATACCACTACACACACACACCCACACACACTCACACACACACCCATTGTTATATTCTTACAGATATACTTACATGCATTTTTCATACGAATTGCCTTTGTGTTTGTGTGCGGCATGGCTCGATTCATTGTTTCATAATCGGAGCTGCCCACGTAGACCGTAGGCTCGCTGCTTACTCCACGAGTCAATATGTGAAAGGCAGACCGGTCGCAGTGGTTACAAAACATATTTCGTTCAAGACTGGATAATATCCAGTTGAGGTCTGGATATTGCTGAGTTCTTAATCGATTTCAATTTGTGTTCAAATAAAGTTCTTTGTACAGTCTGGAAGGAAATTGATTGTTAAATATTATGTCACCAAGTTTCCTGATTATTGGGAGTTATAGTACAACACTGTTGATATTATGGCAGCGGGGACTTTATTCCCCTCTGCCATAATACAAATGTAAAGTTCGCTATATGGCATAATCTCGGGCAGGTAGTGATCACCTGTGCAGCTGTGGCTTTGGCGGCAAGGTCTTGACGTTAGTGGCTTCTACATGTAAGACCTACTCCAATAGGGTGCAGAAGCAACGATGGCCGGAAATTTCAAGACTTTATAGATGGAAATGGTAAGTAAATGACGACCCAGTGCCGTATAGGATTGTGATCAGTTCCATGTTTCCGTATTCGCAGCTCTCTGTGTCTTTTCTGAGACGGTGATTGTCCTGGTCACTTTATTACTATCAATTGAATATTCCGTTTGTTTTTGTCGGTCTGTTATGTATCACCTATGTAATAGGTGTGCATACATATTTCATCCACAACCAACCCATTAACTTTCCACAAACGCGTCGCTTAAAGAGCCACTAAGCTTAGTACTGTAACACTTCTGGGTAGACCAATTTACGTATTAAAGACATTCCTGGCAACATGTATGTACATATTAATTACTGGTAGGGACACCGTATTTTCTTTCGGAGCCATAATACACTACCGAGTACATCAAATATTTATAAGTCAATACAGTGTCCTACTTTGTATTGACAGTGCGATTCAATCTCAACAAATTTCATAAAGAATTTAAAGCCAGCACTGAAGGTTACGTCGTCACGTATACGAATATATCTATGTAAACAACGCGATCGAAGATACAAAAATATGTAATAGGTGTATATGCATATTTCAATAGTTGTTATGCTCAGCATCGCTTGCAACCCATTAACCATCCACGAACACATTGCTTAAGTAGTCACTAAGTTTAGCAGTGTAATACTATTGCATAGATTAATTTAGATATCAAATATTCATTCCTGGTAACTGGTACGTACACAGGGCGGACTCTCAATTCTATAGAAAATCTGTATAGATAACTCAAAAGTGAATGGTGTGTGTGTGTGTGTGTGTGTGTGTGTGTGTGTGTGTGTGTGTGTGTGTGTGTGTGTGTTTGTGTTTGTGAGTGTGTTTGTGTGTGTGTATGTATGTATATATATTTATATATACATACACACACATACATATATATGTATAGTTAATAAATGGAATTTCTGTTATAAAACCGCCATTTATTAACCAAAAATGTTTCTAGATGATACTCTTAATACCATGACAGACTTGAATATTAACTTCTCTGACTGCCGATGATGCCTCAGATATTAAAGCAAAATATTTCCCTTTGCACCAACATTTCGCTTTTACTGAATATCCAGCTATAAGAAGCGATTAAACTCCTACGTGTATGGTATATACCCGAAAATAAATCCCTTCGCATCGAAATAGCTTAAGCTACAGACATCTCAAATCCAAAATTTATATTCAAAATTGTTATAACAAACTTCTGTAATGTCACTCAGTACTCAAAAAGATTCAATATTTAACACGAATCAAAAGCTGACAGTTATAGAGGAAATCGATCACCGAGCCGACGTTATCATTATCACTACCATTCAACATTCATAATATCTACATGTAAAACTTCTATGATATGTATATAACTGTAAAATATATACAGTGAAAAAATTCGTCAGATGGACGAGAATTTTACTCAGCTCAAATGAAAGACTTTTTGACGAAAGCAAGTAAAATCTCTTATTCTCATGAGGAAATTTATCGACGTTATCGCTAAAATCTTATTGAGACTATCGACGATCAATACGGTTCTGTGTACTGCAACTATCAATAATAGGTTGGAGACACCTGCAGAGTACATGATTTTTCGCATATCCACAAATATTTTTATATCAATAGACATTTTTAATGTTTTAGTCAAAGGTAAAACATAGCGCCATGTCCGGAGCCTCCGAAACTACTTGAGGTACTCTAAACCAATGGCAATGTAATGTGTTAAAACGGTGGAAAATATGGTGTATACCACCAAGCAACATGAGCAATCTTTTCATCCTTCTTCCACACAGTTTTGTAAGCCAAAATGTTACCCTCAAAGCAGTATACTATCTGAAGTTATGATGGAAGACATAACTATATGAAGCGGGGGCATTGGAATCAAATTCAAAACACCGTAGCTATAAAAGAGACTTCCTGAATATACAGCTTTCTCCATCGCAGAAGTGGATATAATCACCAGGTGTAGGATAAATACAGTACAGCTCAAATTACAAATTATGAAAAACTGACAAAACTATATAGATCAGCGTTTACCTAAATTACTACCCATGATTCCATGATTCAAGAAACTCTTAAATAAAGATTATTGTATTTTTCATATTTTTTTCTTTTGCGGGAAAACTAAATTCGTAAGAGATTAAATAAATCAGAAAATAATCTTCGAATACTTGGCAATGTTAAATCTATCAAACACCACAAAATAAGAAAAACGTTTCGTCTTAAGCCATTGAACCCGTATGTCTGTTTTAACGGGTGTGATTTCGTTTGAGAATATAGCTCTAGAAGTGGATAGGGCAAACAGCTACATTATTTTATGCTTATGGCTGAAAATAACGACGGAAATAATGATGCCAATGAATGAGACAGAAACACAAAACCATGTGGCCCCCTAATTTGGGGGCTTCAGGGTTATGGTCAAACGAAATTACTCCCACTAAAGCGTAGAAGCGGTTCAAACAGTTAAGAAAAATGATTTTTTGGAGTAATTTCGCCAACAACTCTCTATTACGATGTCATTTTACTCTGAGGGTAAATTTGCTCCATTTAGATGACAAGATTTTGGATATGATGAATATATATAATATAAATATGAATATACAAATAAAGCAAAAAATTACAAAGAGCTGTATTTCTATACAATTAGCCTATATTGTCTATCTTTCTCCTTTTACCTCCAGCAATTTCTCGCACAAACCTGAGGTTCTTTTTGGGAAATGTTGCAATAGATATTCTCCAAACCCTTAAGGGTGGTTTACAGGACTGAAATCATTACATTAACACATTGATGAAAATCTACTACTGAAACATACAAGCCGAAAGAGTCAGCATTAGTTATAAATTTTCATTTAATTTACAATCTCTATGTTGAAGAATGAACGGAAATATTTTTACATGAAGATAGATCATGTCATATAAAAAGTGGTCTTCACATTAGCGATATTCATTGAATAACATTGATATCAAGTTTTCTTTTCAAGTAATATCCAATAAATGTCTTCCAGTCATTTTTTTTCTTTTTTATGAAGATACATTATATCACTTTTTCTGGATGAATATTCATATCATTCTTCCTTAATTTTCATAATTTTTCTTTTCTTTTTTAGTTTTTCGTAGAAAACTTCTTGAAGATATTCAGCAAAATCTTCTTCCTTTTTCTAAAAAAGAAAAAATTATATCACTTTTATATCGTCTCATATCTTTCTCGCCTTCTTCTTTTCTTTTAACATGTTCTATCTGTGATATAATTGACAACGACATCTCTAACAGATATTTCCTAAACGAATTAAATCGGTCAAGCTACATGGCTTATTTAAGAAACAGAAAAGTTACGAAATAGTAGTTGCGACACATTATCATCCACTGAAAAGATTTCCAGATGAAATATTTCCCCAGTAAATGAAATCTATAAATTTATTAGAATTTTAGGAAATATTTTTCCATTTTATTAATTCTGAGTATAGTATGTTTACATTAAACTCAATTTGCTTACTAATATTTAATTAAATTATTCCTTAATATAACAATCACGATTGCTTAAGTTGTCTCGTTTGCACATTACCAAACATGCAATGAAACATTAGTTCGCTATAATTATACTATGCAATTATTCATCAATTAATTCAAATTATCATTCGACTCTAATCTTATTTTATGCGCAAAACACTTTTGTTTTATTTGCGAAAGTGAGTAAATGAGAACGTTCACCATTTTTATTTTACGTACGAACAATGGATGTCTTTTATCTGAACATAAAGAGAGTTCAAAAAATAGTACGTAAAGGTAATATAGATTGTATCAACAACAACCACAAAGTAAGAGCTCTTGAAGCAGAAGTGAACTTGTGAAACAAAGCAGTATTATTTAAATACTTCAGCAAGAAATGGTTTTCAAATAACATGTCTACTTCCACGTGTGATTATAACAAGCATACTTACACGTGTATCTATATATGTATACGTTTCTTAAATAAGTCAAACAGCTTAACTGCTAACCACAAGTTATTGTACACAAGTGACCAAAACTACCTCTGTGTATATATAAATGGAGACGGTTATAATGATCTATACAAACATATTAAACTCTGGAACTTATTCTATCA
The DNA here is from genome assembly GCF_046866305.1 of Octopus bimaculoides. Classification (NCBI taxonomy): domain Eukaryota; kingdom Metazoa; phylum Mollusca; class Cephalopoda; order Octopoda; family Octopodidae; genus Octopus; species Octopus bimaculoides. The sequence continues at coordinate 176,165,384 of NC_142928.1, read as the reverse complement.
GAATTATTTGTCGGATCGCTAAGGTTAAGAAGTAAATAAACCAACACCAGCAGTCAAGTAGCGGTTGGGAACAAACACATATACACATGTTTATATGCATATATATATATATATATATATATATATATATATATATATATATATAATAACGCCACACAGTGGACTTCTCAAAATAACCACATTTAGTACCTAATGCGAGGAACTTTCTTTTAAATAAACTTAACTGTGTATCGACCGATTTCGCGATTACTAGAATGAATCTAGATTTCGTTCATCAGCACAGTATTGTCCCAAAAATATATATAAATAAACAGAATTCTCACCCCACCAAAAACGAACACACTACGTATCCGACAGAGTAAAGGGAATGAAGTTTATCTGTATATATCTTCATCAAAGAAGCGGGAAATACTTCCGGGTTGTTTTTGGGTACCCATGTGGAGACAGGAATAAAAAATTCAACATTGAATATATTCCGTGTATATATTTGGTAAATATATTCAAAAAGGGATAAAACTCTTTTACAAGAACTTATTCTTTGTAAGCCCAGTACTTATTTTATCGGTCTCTTTTGGTGAACCACTAGAGTACGGAGACGTAACACTGGTTGTCAAGCGATGGTGGGAGGGGGGGACAAACACAGGCACAAAAACACACACACGCATCGATATATATATATATACCAGGTTATCCCATAAGTTCTGTCCGATTAAGAGAACAGTATCAGAAGACATCAAAATGAATATAAAGGCAATTAGAATAGAGTGCCCAGCAGAACTGTTACATAAGGTTTGCTTCCTTGTCGCGGCCAAATTAATCAGGAAAGTATTAGCTGAAGACAACTAATAGCATGGTACCTTAGGCTGCAGGTAGTAAGCCCGCTACACATGCAAGACTCCAGGAGCTCCAACAAAACCTGTGATAAACAGAAAATAATAATAACAATAATAATCGTGAAGTATATTTGCCACTTAAATGTGGCTAACCCTTAAGGGTGGATGTTACTGTAGCTTGTAGCCCTAGGAAGAAACATCCTCCAACGGGCTGTTGACACACTTTCTGTGCCCAAATACTGATAGGGCACAGAAAGTGTGTCAATAGCCAGCTGGAGGAGATGTCGTCCTGGGGTTATAAGCTACATTAGCATCCACCCTTAAGGGTTAGCCAAATTTAAGCGGCAAATATACTTCATGAGATGTGCAGCTACTGTTTATACTTCGCTCAGAGATTTATAATTAATAATAATAATTATAATAATAATAATAATAATAATAATAATAATAATGATAATGATGATAATGATGATGATGATGATGATGATGATGATGATGATGATGATGATGATGATTATGATGAACATCATCGTGAACATGATAATAATAATAATAATAATAATAATAATAATAATAATAATAATAATAATAATAACGATGCCACCACCACCACTACCACTACTGCTGCTATTATTATTTCCGGTTGTTTTATTCCGAACCTTTACTGCATAATCAAGCACAGTTCTCCGGTCTTTGGGATTTATTTGTTATTTTCTCTTTGCTTTATTGAAACTGCTCTCTGTTATACGTAATAATTTGTCGGCAGTGAATCGTAGCACTATTTCATGTATGAGTACGTATCTATACGTATGTCCCGAGATTTGGGTTACATGTGTTTCTATTATTCAAAAAGCCACCTATTGTTATGGACAGGTTTCTGTTCCAATCTTCACATTCATTTTATTTTCAGATATTGTATATGGTTAATGCATCCCAATTGAATTTTAAAATGTTGCAGTCCGATGGAAATTAGGTATTGATTAGAACATATTCTGTCGCCCACATCTTAATTTCCTTTGTGTTCTATGTATTAATACTATTAATATCATATGTATATTCTCATACAAAACATCCAAAAAGAAAAAAACATGGTGTGTGCTGTGTGATTTAATATGATTTTGTAAATTTTAGATTCAAGTTAAAAGAAGACAAATGACATATGGATTTCTGAATTGTGTGGGAGAAAAGAATGACAAGTCACAATAAGTATTGGGTAGGGATGTATCCTACAAATTTCCTGATTATATATGAAAGGTCAAGTTAGGAGTCAAGTGATAGCACCTGAAGAGGTTAAATAGCTTAATAAGATGGAAAAACAGCGCAGTCGTGATGCTAGTGTAAATACAACGCCTACATATTTCAATAGCAGATATTTACATGACCTTTTTGGATATAATAGATTTGCAACTTAACATAGGAATCGTAGTTTAAGAAAAGCTTGGTATATCATAAAATATATGTAACCTATTTGGGCTTTTGTTCTGACTTCCTTTATGCATACACACACTTACACATGCAAACACATATGTATGTATGTGTGCATGTATGTATGTATGTATGTATGTATTCATGCATGCATGCCTGTATATTCATATATATATAATCATTAAAATCTGTTGGTAGAAACAGATGTAGCCGCTGTCGAATGGAAGTTTTTCGGTACTCAAAGTATTTAGAATGAATATTTGATAAAGTTGACTTTTACGAAATGATCGTGCCGTTTCATTAACACTTGGCAGAATGCCTAGTAACAATGAAACAAACTGCGAATGGAGTTATGATTTGCAAACTGTTGAGTAAAAGGGAACTCGATTCTGTAGAGCGAATAATATCGATATTTCCCAATAATTCGTAGTTTAATTGTTTTTTTATTTTTGAGACTGAGTAGATATTTATAATCTTCTAGTTATATTAATTAGTAATTGGACTATCCTGAAAAATGGTGTGTTGACTGCTGTAATAAAGGTATTAATCCTTTTAATCTTTTACTTCACCGCCTTGAAGAATCTTTAGTTGAATGAATTGACCCCAGTACATATTTTTTGTTAAGCCCGATACATATTCTATCGGACGCTTATCCCTAACCGCTTATTTACGGAGACGGAAACGAACAAACAACGGTTGTATATATACACGATTTTACACGTTTCGGTTCTTCTTGAAATAAAAAAAAACGAACCTTATTAAAAATATATATTTTTAATAGTTAAGTGTTATAAAAGAAAAGTTCATAATTATTTCTTACTAGTTTCAACAGAGTCCACGTGGTAGCGTTTTATGTGTGGGAACATAATGGCTGTCTTATGCGTTGACGAGAATCGTTGGCTAGTAGTGAAAGCCATATATATATATATATATATATATATATATATATATATATATATATATATATATATATATATGTATATATATATATATACGACGGTCGGACCGATGCTATAATAGAAGACACTTACCTAAGGTGCCACGCAGTGAAACTGAGTCCGGGACCATGTGAGTGGGTAGCAAGCTTCTTACCGCACAGCTAGAATTAGAATATTACAATGTTTTTTGTTTATATGTTTTTGATATAGTGACCAGGGTAGATGCATGCGTTGGCAAGCAACTTGATGATGTTTTACGTTTTAGTGTGAGGATGTGGTAGTAGTGTTGATGTTAAGGAGATATTTTCGGTGAGTAGACACTTGGGTAAAATATCGCTTATGATCAAATAAAGCAATTGCTGTTAGACAGTTGATGAATGAGAGGGCGGGATATTAAGTGGTTCAATAGAGCTGATTTACCAGAGAGATAGATACGTAAATAAGATGGAAAATGAATACGCGTGTTTGATTACAAATACTTGAATAATTGAAAATAATTGGAAATATCAGTGAGAGTTTATATTCGTGGTCTTACTACTTTTATCCTTTATTTTTTACCTGTTTTATTCATTAGTTTGGAAGTATGCTAGGACACCGTCTGGAAGGGTTTACTGAATACAATCGAAACCAGTGCTTATTTTTAAGTCTGGTACTTATCCTATCGGTTTCTTTTTACCGAGACCGCAAGTTACGGGTACATAAACACAACACCGGCTGTCAAATGGTGGTGGACAAACACACAAACACACACACACACGCACACACACACATACACACACACGCACACACACACGCACACACATACACAAACACACACATACACAAACACATACACACACATATATATGTATATAACAGGCTTCCATGCAGTTTCCGTTCATCTAATTCTTTCACAAGTCATTGTTCGGTCCAGAGCTATAATAGAAGCCTGTGGGACTGAATCCTGAAACCTGAAACCTATATATATGTCTGTAAGTGTGTGAGTTTGTGTGTGTGTTTGTGCACGTATATATATATATATATATATATATATATATATATATATATATATATATATATATATATATATATATATATATATATATATATATATATATACACCTTCCCTCTCTTTAGAAGTAATTGTCCCTTTGCTATTACCACTAGATAAGAAACAATAAAATCAGAGACAGTTAAAACTTTTGTCTAGAATCAATTACTAGCCTGATAGACTCGGCTATGTCAAGATGGACTTATGTATTCTTCCTCACATTTGGATTTTTATGGATTCTCTCTCCCACTTGGATTTGAAATGTTGCCACATTTATAATATGTCTTTTCTACAGTAATTTTTCTGCATTTTCGTGCAGCTGAAGATTGCTCTTCATATTGCATTTAAGGTAATGCTCGCATTACTTAAATAAATTGAAGTAGCATGAAACGTGCGTACTGCAATCACCTTTGAAATCCGTGTTGCTTATTTTTTTATTTTAATCACCTATCCTTTTGGGATGCGATATTCGGGTGCCTACGCATAAGTACCATATTCAACTTTGAATCTATATCTAAACCGTCTATATATATATATATATATATATATATATATATATATATATATATATAAGTGTGTGTTTGTATTCATATATAGTTGAACTGAACTCGAAACGCGTGGGTACAAAGAGAGTTTCTTAACAACACCGCCGTGTTGGGCACTGTTTTGAGGAAGGAGGATTGTTTGGAATAGTCAAAAACAAATGACTGAAAATGGATAATGGATAAAAGAAATTATGTCGGGTTGTACCGTGTTAGGCGTTAGGGGATTTGGCTCTAATTCACACGACGAGAATGTTTTGCTGTGTGATAATAATCGTCACCAACAAACACACGTATACATTAAAAATTGCATGTACATATTCACATATACACACTCATAGGCGTGTGTATGTTTGTCCCACCAACATCGCCTGACAACCGATGCTGGTGTGTTTACGTCCCCGTAACTTAGCGCTTCAGCAAAATAGACGGATAGAGTAAGTACTAGGCTCACCAAGAATAAGTCTTGGGGTCGATTTGCTCGACTAAAGGCTGCGCTCCAGCATGGCAGCAATCAAATGATTGTAATAAGTAAAATAATAAATATATATATATATATATACAAATGAGTGGACAAACGAAGAAAGAACAAGGCACTTCACTCATTTATTTGGAATTAAGCGTATTATCTGTTCCATAATACTTAAAGTTTTGCAGTCTTCTAACAAAATTCCATCACTTTAAGGCTAAAGACAGATCAAAGTATGAGCGTATGCGTTGAGGGTGATAGACCAGAGGGAAAAGGATCCGTACTATGCCCCTTCATTTAATTTCTGATATCTGTAGTGCAGAATGTTAAATCAGTATACCGGCCCAAACTTTACATTAACGTGCAAAATCCGTTTTGATATCAAGCTTTTGTTTACTTCTTGTTGTTACTTAACCCATGGTCAGCTTTGATCGAGCAGAACTATGATTTAATACTCTCAGAGAGAACTATGGTGTCTTTGGGTATATATTGGACTGTATTGATCGATATATTCATTTGTATTCATTTCGATGATGTGTGATTTGCAGACAGGAAATTTAACTTATCTTTCTAGTAATCTAGTCATATAATTACAGGGTCGCTCATTGTTTCAGCTGATATACTGAGTAGCTAATAGCACCTAACATTTAAATATCAAGACAGAAAGATAGATAGACTAACGAAAGGACACATCTAGGTCGCCAGACAAACAGACAGACAGAGATTGGACAGACAATCAAGGACGGAAAAGATTTGATAGAATGTGTAAATCGGCAGCCATAACCGATCAGCTGAAACGTGTTTCAGAAAAAAAAAAAAAAAAAAAGAAACACGAAAATGACTAATAGGTGTGTTTATCTCAACTGATGCATAACCAGCTGATTGAATTTCTTGCCGAATTTAATTGCGTGTGTACATCTCGCAAGCACATATATTTCTTGGCACAAGGACATAATACATACATGTGAAACTAAACACACATGTGCAAACACCATATTTTCACATATATGTATGCACGCATCTACATATCTATCTAATTTCTCACAAAATATATATATATATTTGTGTGTGTTGTGTGTGCGTGAATACACACGAGTGCATACACACTCTCATTTCTATATGTATGTATGTATTTATGTATGTATGTATGTATGTATGTGTGTGTATATACATATACGCACATGTATATAAATTATATATTAATGTTTGTTTTTATGCCACGTTATATATAGAACACAAATATTAAGCAAAAGCCCCATCCTGAATGGGAAAACCATCCCTTGTAGGGTTTACTTCCCAGCTATTGCCGGAACTCATTTACATCTGAGTCGATTAAAGCAACATGAAATGAAATATAATATTCTGCCCAACAACTCGACATATTTTTCATCCGAGAATCGAAACTACGATCACACGATTCTAAGTGTCGTACTCTTACCACTGGTGCATGTGCTTTGAATTTTCAGTAGAGTACATATTTATTAACAAATAGAATGAAATACTTGACAGTGCCAACGAAGTTTCAGCTTGCCAGCTTTCATCAGACAGTGATTTAATTGGGTCCTTTTTGGCTTTATATAGTCTTTGGCAAGCTTTTATTTTGGGGGATCGGTGAAGTGATGCGAATAATAACTAGGGTAGGCAGACCGAGGATGTAGGGGTGTATAAAGAGGAATAGCGAAGGATTGGAAGAAGGTACGTGTTTGTATGATGTAAGATAAGAGAAAGTTATGGTGGAGGGATATATTTTGGGCTGATGCGGAAATTTTATTATTGTTTAGATCCAGTCAGATTTTTTTTTAATGTTGGAAACAAATGTGTGTAATTTAGATGAGACATTATAGAGAATGTATGTCTATATACATTATCAATATTGCATCAAAAATTCAACTTCGTTACAGATTGTCCTTATATATTCTTATGGCACCCTCCTTAATCTCCCAATGAACAAATAATCAATAAATTACAACTCCACATAACGAAGGACTTCATTACAGTGGTTATTGAGAAAAGTTACAATAAACAAAAGCCACCCACCAAAAAAAAAAAAAATACAAAATGAGAAATTGTTTTGCTTAACCAACTTCTTCCTCAAAATGGATATAGTCTCTCAAATCTCAAGTGACATTATTTACAGAACAACTATAACCAAAAACACTACAACAACATCCACAGCTACTTTTACAGGTTCAACATCAAATTAACATACACATAATTTTCGCAACGCAAAAGGGGAAATTACACTTTTTTATATAAATACATATATACGGACAAAATTTGAAATGATACCTCATTTAGCATTAAGTGGAAAGTATTGTCTCAAGCACAATAGTATCAAGAAAACAATAAAACTTTCCAATTCTCAACCGCCAAACCCTACCGAATTCTTTTCTTTAAGATCCAAATAATAAGCCACAATTCTAAGTTAAGTCTCTTGCTGCAAGGACTATATCTTCAGAAATCTAAGACTCTTCAAGCTACAAATTTCTCTCACTGTTAAATATGACAATCTCTCATTGCTTCCTGTGGCCCACCATCAATAATCGTTTGCTAACAACGAACAGTGTAACATTTCACTCAAGAAACCCTACAACACTTATCGAAAAGTCTTACTGTCAGCTACTAATCATATCTGAAAAAATGTCTGCTAAAGAACTCGTTCGTAGAATCGTCATCAAATGGAAATAAGGATCCTTGAATACATAAAGTTTTAAAGACAAGTCAAAGGAACATAATATGCATCTCCATATATCTCTCCATATACGTCATATATTAACAACTAAACCAATGGTAAATGACTCTGAAAAGATCTTCCAACACTTCCTTGATCTTCGCCAACAGTTAGGCCTTAGTATTGCAGGCAGAGCAGACGGTGTCGTTCTCAGCCCCAACCCAAACATAGTAATCCATTGGATCACAATCGAGGGAAATGGGAGGCCAGAAATTGCTGTTGGTGATGTAGCATTTCTCCAGCAACCACTCCTTATTCTTTCCGGAAGTATGGGAAGGAGCCGAATCCTGCTACCACGCATATGGTCTTCCAGCAGCAACTCTCTCCAACCGAGTATTGACCACAGTCTCAAACAGTTTAATATAGCGTCTGATGAGGCTTAGGCCCTATTCAATGATAAAGAAGTGAATCCCAACTTGCGGACGCAGTGAAAACCCTGCTATGTCACTTCCTACTGGCCACGGCTTCGTAGTCTCCGTTACAGCTATCCATACCATGTCTTATAGCCTTTACAGTGTTCATAGAGCATTAACCAGCAGTCGTGATATCGGCATTTTGATACCCGACGTAGATCACTATGATACAAGTAACACTTTTCCAATATTCAGATGGCTTCCAGTCCTCCATGACTGATAACTTTTTCTCAACTATAATATTTATGCTCTCCAATGCCATAGACTGTTCACCAATACCTCAAGCTGTTCATGAAAAGAGGAGACTTAGAAAAATCGTGAAATTTACCCCGAGTATTCTGTATTTTTACAGACTGCCATGTTGGGGCACTACAATGATTTTTCTCGACTAAATAGGCGCCAATATTCATCATTAAGTGTGGTAATCTTTCTCAAGCTGCTAGTGAGGGAATGCGTGCTGACACACTTGCATATACAGATAAACGTATTTATGACGGGCTTCAGTGCAGTTTCCGTGCACCAAATTCACTCACAAGGTATTATACAAGATACTTGCCTGAATTATCACATATTGAGACTGAACATGAATCAGCGTGTTTGAGAATCGACGACGCCCTTAGCTACACCGCTATGCCTGATTCAGCACACGTAAACACATACACACACATACACACACACACATACATACATACATACATACATACATATATACATACATACATGCATACATACATACATACATACACACACATACACACATACAAACACACACACAAACTCACACATGCAAATAGATAGATACATACGTACTTACATACATATGTATGTATATAGACATATATACATACCTAATTACGTTTGCATGTATGTATATAAATGTAGATGTAATGTAGTATAAATATGAATTATATATATATACTTATATACACAAACACACACATATGCATATGTATATGTATGTATATATATATATATAAATGCGAGTGTATATACTTATGTGTATGAGTGTGTGTGCGTGTGTCTGTATATGTGTGTGTCGCTTTGTGTGTGCGTGTGTGTGCGTGTGTGAGTATGTGTGTAGGTCGTTTATTTATACGTAAAGTATAATTAATCGTTCTCAGAGGAAATAGCTTTAAAAATACTACAACAAATTACTAAATGGTTGAACGATTTTATAAATTCTCTAATTTTACTAATAGCATTTCACTTAAATATTTGTGTATCACAAGACAAAAGGAGAAAGTGTTTCATTATATTTATATTTCGAATTTGTATGTTTGAATATCTCAACAAATATATAAATACACGATCGATTGCGCTCACTTTGTATATATATATATATATATATATATATATATATATATATATATATATATATATATATATATATATATACATATATATATTAATTCAGCTTAAAGAAATATATAAGTGCATATATATATATATATATATATATATATATATAAATTAAAATAGACACAACTCTGCAATGTTTTACCAAAAAGAAAAATTATAATTTTCACTAAATGTGACTTGGGTGTTAGAAACCACTATATTGCTTGAAATAAGAGCTAAATTCTCTAATGTTGTAGTCAAAGCACGTAATTGTGTGTGTGTGTGTGTGTGTGTGTGTGTGTGTGTGTGTGTGTGTATAAACATACATATATATATACATATAAGAAAGCTATAGGGTGTTAGAAACACTTTGCTAGAAGAACGCAGCGAGCTGGCAGAGTCGTTAGCACGCCGGGTGAAATGCTTAGCGGTATTTCGTCTGCCGTTAGGTTCTGAGTTCAAATTCCGCCGAGGTCGACTTTACCTTTCATCCTTTCGGGATCGATAAATTAAGTACCAGTTACGTACTGGGGTCGATATAATCGACTTAATCCGTTTGTCTGTCCTTGTTTGTCCCCTCTGTGTGTAGCCCCTTGTGGGCAGTAAAGAAATAGGTATTTCGTCTGCCGTTAGGTTCTGAGTTCAAATTCCGCCGAGGTCGACTTTACCTTTCATCCTTTCGGGGTCGATAAATTAAGTACCAGTTACGCACTGTGGTCGATGTTCCCTCTATGTTTAGCCCCTTGTGGGCAATAAAGAAATAAGAAACACATTGCTAGAAGTAAGGACAAAAATGCTTTTAATGATGTAACTGATGAAGGGTCGTTCTTTATATTATTTGTCCTGTTTTCCATTTGTTTCTTTCGTCATTTGACTTCGTATTTCGTGTTGTTTACTGTTGGTGACGTCATATTTAAAATTTTATTGTGTCCTTTTTGTTGTATTGCAATTCAATACGAGGCGCAGAATTGCAGATTTCGCACTTCGATAATGTGTGCATGTGATGTGTGTGCGGGTGTGTGTGTGTGTGTGTGTGTGTGTGTGTGTAAATATAAATATATATATATATATATCCTATTTGTGTATGTATATAGATATATATACAAACACATAAATGTTGAGGTGTGAAAATAATTCACTGATTTAGTTTTTATGTATGTTAGCCCACCCTCAACTGTATATTCTTTATTCATCTTTGCAAACTATTTCAGTCTTTCTCTTTTAATTCTCTAACCATAAAGGAACTTATGCACAAAAAATATATCCTTTGGAAGTTATTTTGAGATCTAGTTCGTCCTTATTAGACTATGATATCTTAAAGACGTCTAATATGACTGAAACGCGTCTCAATTTGTTACTGCACCAACAAAAGATCCGACTCACTCCCCATTGCATGTTTCCACTTAATTTTTGACCGAATTAAATTTCTGAATTTTCTCCTTCACTTTTCTTGATAAGAACTGTCACTGAAGCTAACAATTTGCTTTCTCACTATGGATGTAATTTCGATTGAATGTTTCTCTTCCCCCCCTTTTTTTTACATAGTATTTCATAATATAATCGTGATATGCTTTTTCCTTATCTCCAGATCAGCCCTGGTTCAGCTATCGTATGACAAAAGCGTTCCAGTTGTGACCATGTTATTTTTTTGTCAGAAAATGTGTATCTAGAACTAAATTAGGTCACGTGCTCTTTTACAGATGGTATGGCGTGATTTGAAGGAGATCTGGACACTGTTTGGTGCAGGTCGAATGATCACGACTTGAAGACTCCATGCAGTCCGGTATTAGTGATATTCTTTCGATTAGTGGCTAAAAATCTCTAAATCTCTTATTCTAAACGAGTGTTTGTCAAATGCCGATCAGACATCAAAACCATTAATAACTTAGGCAGAAAAATTATATATTTCAGCTAAATCTGAGTACTGAATATCATTTATTAGAATCATGCAGTCAAACTGGACAGAGTAATCGCCATATGTACATGAGATATAACATATATATGGTTATAGCTGTACCAAATTAAATAGCTATACTATCAAAATATTTATTACTACGCGAGAGACACCAGAAAACAAACCAAGAAAAACTTTAAACACAGGAAAATATTAACATATATACATATACATACATCAATCCATATATATATACACACACATACACACACAAACATGATAGATAGATAGATAGATAGATAGATAGATAGATAGATAGATAGATAGATAGATAGATAGATAGATAGATAGATAGATAGATAGATAGATATGTCGAAGGTGATTACTGAACAACGTACCCAGTTAGATTCTACTGGAATTATCATATGATACACATAAAATATTCTATCATTTAAAATATTCTCATTATCTTCCTATACTGTTCCAGCAGCCGAACAACTTGTCAATTAATCATTCGTAATTGGCACTGTATTACAAACATTCGTCCATACATCTTGCATATAATACTTTGATAATTCCTGTGAGATAGATTAAAACAATAAGAATTTATTGCATTTTCAATAATTTAGAAAGGTATATAGAGGTTTTTTTTATTCTGTTTTTCCTCTGTCAGATCTTCATTTACTTGGACAAAACTAAACATTATAAGCACATTGTACATTCGTTTATAGTGATTCTATTACGCTGACCATTATGAGCAAGGGGCATCATATATAAACAAAGTAAAAACATAATAAATAGAAACTGCATATTGTAAATAAGACAGCACATTATACGCAAAATCTTGGTAAGTTTAATTTGAGTACATTATTGGTGCATTTCCATTTTTCTTGATTTTGATTTTAAATAAGTTGATTTTTTTTAAATCGTAGAATATATGGTGGAATGAAATACAATAATACAGCCTTTACGCCTTCGTTTTATTATTATTATTATTATTATTATTCAGTAGTTTTATTTTTATAACGTGCTTTCACTTCACTACCGAGCGCAGCTCTGTGCGCCTTGGGTATGTGCTGTGGTTTGCTGTGGTGCTCTTATGTTTACTGTATTGAAGGTGTTTTGCGTAGAATGTGTGCAGTACCCAGTAGTGCAATTTTCTGTATGTTATATATATTTGTAAGTCCTGGTGTTTTTGTTATGTATTTGTCTGAATATTTTTTTATTATACCTAAGGCACCTACTATGATAGGAATTGTTTCTGTTTTTAGATTCCACATTCGAGTTATCTCTATTTCCAGGTCTTTGCATTTTGAAAGTTTTTCCATTTCTTTTAGAGAAACGTTGTCATCTGCTGGTATTGATACATCAATTAGAAAGCATTTTTTTTCTTCATGATCTTTGACAACTATATCTGGTCTATTTTCCTTAATTTCTCTATCTGTGTGTATTGGCATATCCCAGAGTATGGTTGCTTTCTCGTTTTCTGTGACCTTTTCTGGCGTGTGTTTATACCATCTTTTTTCTGTTGTTATTCCATAATGTTGGCATAGCTTCCAGTGTATATAGGTCCCAGCTCTGACGTGTCTGTGAATATATTCCTTCTTAGCCAGGACTGGACAGCCAGAGATAATATGATTTATTGTTTCTTGTCGATCTCCACATATTCTACAGTTACTTGTTATATTTCTTTTCATTATGTGTTTTTGGTAATTTCTGGTGGGGAGGCTTTGGTCTTGTGCAGCAATTAAAAATCCTTCAGTCTCTGCTTTGAGTCCTGAGCTTCTCAGCCATTGCTGGGATTTTTCTCTGTCTATTTCTTTCGCATTTAGTTTAGCCCAGTATTTACCATGTAGGGGCTTTTCTTGCCATCGTATTATCATGGTCCGTTGCTGTTCTAGTTTTAGTTTGGATTTCATTTGTTTTATAGCTTTTGTTGTTTCTTCTTCTTCTTCTTCGTATTTGTTAGGTAGATTGATTTCTTGTTTGTATTTGTCAGCTTCCTTAAATACTGAAAACAGTTTTTTGTTTTGCTCGTGTTTTGTGGCTATTTGTATTAGTTTCCCTTGCTTCTGGAGTAGGTATTTTTGCAGTCCTATGGCGGTTATTTTATAATAGTTTTCTAGCTGTATAAGACCCTTGCCACCTTCTGTGCGTTGTATATATAGCCTTTCTATGTCAGATTTTGGGTGGTGCATCCTATATCCTGTCATTATTTTTCTTGTTTTCCTGTCTATTTTACATAGTTCGTTTAGTGTCCAGTTAAGGATGTTGTAGCTGTAGCTTATAACTGGGACAGCTAAAGTGTTGATACCCATTATCTTGTTTTTAGCATTGAGCTCTGTTTTTAGTATTGATCTAACTCGTCTATAGTACTCTTTCTTTATTTTTTCTTTCATTTGTGTATGTTGTATCCTATCTAGTTCATTGACTCCTAAATACTTATATGGTTGGCTTTCGTCTAGTTCTCTTATTTCATTGGCTTTATCTAGTGTTATATTGCTACTTTTAACTAATTTTCCTCTTTTCAGGGTTGCTTTGGCACATTTTTCTTATCCGAATTTCATTTCTATTTCCTTGGTAAAGCCGTGTACTGTCTGTAGTAGTGTTTCTAGCTCTTTGTCGTTTTTTGCATATAATTTTAGGTCATCCATATATAGAAGGTGGCTGACTGTTTTTCCATAGCATTTGTAACCGCATCCAGTTCTATTTAGCAATTCTGTTAAAGGTGTGAGTGCCAGGCATAACAGGAGTGGAGAGAGCGTGTCTCCCTGGAATATTCCTCTTCTAATGGGGATGGCTTTCGTTTTCACAAGTCCCTCTTTTGTTTGGAGCTGTAGCACTGTCTGCCATTTGTTCATTGAGTGCTCTATGTATTTTATGATAATTGGTGCCACCTTGTTTATGGCTAGTGTTTCCAGAATCCACGTGTGGGGAACACTGTCGAAAGCCTTTCGGTAGTCCACCCAGGCCATACTGAGGCCTTTCTTCTTTCTGCGGCTGTCTTCAGTTATGGCTTTATTGATCAATAATTGATCTTTACAGCCGTATGAGCCCTTGCAGCATCCCTTCTGCTCTTCTGGAAACAGGTTGTTATTTTCCAGGTGTTTACTCAATCTCTGCGATATTATTGCAGTAAAGGCTTTGTAGATCGTAGGGAGACAGGTTATAGGTCTATAGTTTTGTGGTTTCTCCGTTTCCGTGGATTTGGGGATTAAGATGGTTTTCCCTTTTGTGAGCCATTCAGGCATTGTCTCTGGATCTGCTATTATGTTGTTAAAGTTTTCTGCCAGCTTTTTATGCATTGCTGGCAGGTGTTTTAACCAGAAATTGGGGATCTTGTCGTGTCCAGTTGCCTTCCAGTTGCTTAGTCTTTGCAGTGTCTGGGTGACCTCTTCAGTTGTTATAGGGGCCCAGAGTTGCTCAGGTGCTAAGTTCGTTGTTTTAACGGTCCTTTTTTGGGGTTGTTGCTTCACCGACCATATTTGTTTCCAGAATTTCTCTAGTTCTTCTGCTGTTGGTGCTGAAGTAATGTCTATTTTATTTTTACCCAGTTCTTGGTAGAGTTTTTTGGGGTTGGATTTGAACTGTTTGTTTTGTTCAAAGAAACGTTGGCGTTTCTCATACCGGCGGATCCTCTGTGCTTTGGCAAGGATGTCTTGCTTTAGTTTTTCTTTTGCCTCAGGTAAGTCTTTTTCTGTAATGCTGTATTTGTGCAGTATTTTTGTTTTCTTCTTGTTACTTAGTAGTGTTGATTGTTTACTAATTTCGTTGAGAATCGATAAATCTTTTCTCTTTTTTTTAATTTTGTTCTGGATGTTATTTATCCACAAGGTCTGTTTGGGTGGTAGAACTCCTGTTCGGATGGGTTTGAGTGAGTATCCTGCTTCTTTTGTGGCTGCAATGGCTGCCGCATATATCATGTCATTTAGCTCAGTGATACTGCCTGTTGTTTCTGTGGTTGTTAGTTCCGTGACGGCCAGGTTTATGCTATTTATTATTGATGTTGTTTTATTGTCTATTTTGATTTTTGGGAGATATAATCTGTGGTCCATTCTAAGATCTGTGGTTTTCAGTTCTTCGGTTATATTCATTTTCATATTATCGTAATTATTAGGTTTCCCTTCGTTATTTCCAGGCTTTATATTTGTTTTGCCTTCCTTTTCATTCATATGTTTGTCTGTGGTGTTCTGGTTTGGTGCTTTTTGTACACTATTATACATCTCTACGGTCTGGGTTTGTTGTTTTTTGTTTACTTCGTTTTTGCCGGGAATGTTACGTTTGTCCTCGTGTTTTGCTATCTCAGTGTTTATATTATTATTTGGCATTGCTGTGTGACTACTATATAGATTTTCCTGATGCATTTTTTCTTTCAATTGTTCTATTTCTATTTCTGATATTTTTTTTGCTTTTAGAATATATCTTCTTATGTTAGCTAGTTGGGTAGGGTTCATTGTTTTATCGAGGTCTATATTTACATTATTTTTCTTCCATGTTTTATATGTGTGTGTTGTTGCGTTTTCGTTTTTTTGGGTAGAGTACTGCTGTGAAATAGGCGTGTCCACTCACCTCTCACAATTGTAATAGTTTCTTAAAATGGTTCATGGCTTTTTTGCTGATAATCATTTCATCAAAGACAAGAAAATGGAAGACAAAATTGATCCGGCGAATGTTTGAACTCAGTCGGTATAATACATTTATAATTAAATACAATTGTTATTATTTCGAATCTACAACTTCTTTCTTACGAAGTTTACCTGATCACCGATTTGTGGAGAGGGATCAGGTAATTTATTTGAAGATATCACCTGACTGGTGGCTGTTTTATCGGCACCCGAAAGAAAAAAAAAACAGAGTCGATTCCCAGTTACGTAATGGTAATAAAAATCATAATTTCGGTTAATGCCACCAGGGTAACTAATGTAGGACGTTATGAAAACAATAGCACGCATAAAAAACATCATGAAAAATAAAACGATTCCCTATAAAGAAATAGCTATAATGTGCTATAAAATATATCTATAGATTTATTAGCCCAGACTGTGTTACAACGATTGCAAATAATGTGCCTATAATATGTTCATGGACAGAAAAAGAGGGAACGACTGTACTCTTATATCCTCAGCAACTGTGTACCAGCTTGAATTATCCACAAGCTCATTGTTCATAAATCCATAAATATCAGGGATTAAAGTAAATTGGATCGATCAGTTTTGATAGAATCTTACTGAAGAATTTCAAGTAGCAGACTAATTGCAATCTGTTTACGCCTAGATCAAGGAGCTTTGGTCTCCCTGCCGGTTACTATATCTACGATACCTGCTCTTTGAGGTTGCCGAGATGTACTCCACCACCCGAGCCAATTCTTGCTGCTTACATGCCATTCACTACGCTTTTCTTAATCACTTATTAATTCATCTAATCTATTTGATGCTACTCCTATGCTACATGCTGCCGATTATATCCCTCTTCCTACAGATCACTCCACCACCGATAGTTGACGACCTCACCCATAAACTGCTACCGAACTACTTGGTTAAATGGTTGTTGACTTGCTGGCACAGACGATTTCAGGTTTCAGAGACTGGGTCTCTTTCTAAGCATCTCACCTAGATTGACAATGCAGAGAACAAATTTGTGGCCTTTATTGCCAAATAGTTGAAAATGTTGACACTAGTCTTTCGCTATATGCTGACCTAACAAATACCTAGAACTTGGTAGACAAATATTGTCGGGTAGTCTAGACAATATCTATCCATATACTATTTGGATTACCCGATTGTGCAGAGTTCACGCGGATGCATTCTGTATATCGAGCAAGTACGTTTCAGACAGCTGGGAATGTTAAGATCTTTTCACAGGAACGCTTCTAGACTCCTGAAGAAATCAAGCATCTCAGTACCCCGAGAATCATATTTTCTAAACAACTCATTCACATCGATTGCAAGATGCCTACAAGTTGCGGTGCTGTGGCGTAGCTGGTTCAGGCTTGCTGAGGATTTCTATATTCCAGTTTTGAGCTTGAGACAGATATAATATATTCTGGTTTTCTCTTCACTCAAGCAATAATGACCTCTTGCGATGGGCATGTCCCATTCTCGTCATACGACGAAGCTTCTAAGTCGCAAAATCCAGCGATGGAGAAGTACCTGTGCTTATATGAGTAACTATGTGAGTATGCTTGTTTTGTTGACTTGTGGTGTAGCGAGTGTTTCTTTTGATTGTGGTTATAAAATTATCCTTTTAGGCTGTCTTGTTTGACTGCTGCTGCAGTTGTCCTTTCTTTGGAGATTTTTGTTGCTGCAGTTACTGATGATGGTATTTACCATATATTCATGTAAGTTACGCAAAAAATGGAATATCTAATGTTGGGCTACAATAACATATTACAAACGATAAGGGAAAGCAAATGGAAATAATAACAAAAACAAAGAAACCAATTAGAAAACAGAGGCAATAATAGACAGATCCGAGGAATGAAGATAAACAACATGACAGAGTGTCAGGGCAAATCGATACGAACCTTCCATTGGTAAAACCCTGAAGAAATAATGTGAAAATAGTTATAGAAACTTTGCAATGTGACAGAAGGAATTTTGCTGCGAATGTAGGATCAAAGTCCACTAAAAATATGTTCTGAAGCAGATTATGTTAAATAACTACAGATTATGTGAAGGTTGGAAAGCAAAAATTAAACACTTTACCTTTAACAGCTGATTCTTATTAATATATAAATGCAGGCATTTATATGAGTGTTTCATTCAATGGAAGCTATGTATTTTGAAATATCAACAGATATGAAATGCTGCAAACACACCATAGAGAAAGTGACAAGTTAATTCATGCATACCAGGAGATTAAATCAAATAAAGCAATTCTTATTGTCAAACATTCCCTGGAAAAGGAGTGTCTTCTAAATAATGAATTAATTCCAACAAAGGACAATGTATCTATGAATAATGGAGAAACTATCGAAATTTAAAGCTTTGAAAACAGGGATAGCCAGACTTTGCAGATTCAAAAGAAATAATCATTACATTACCGATAAGTGATTTCGTTATAATAAATTATAAAACAAAAGATGCAAATTTAACACGTAACAAAATAATACAGAGCTACACTGGGTTGTATAGGGAAAGAGAATACGTAATATTAAAACCGTCTGGGAAATAACAAAGTACGCATAGGGTTGCAAATTCTCCAAGACCTGTGAAAACGGTGCTGATAATGTTCCTCGCAAAGTCTTGGAAGTCGGAGCCTAGAAAAATTATATGAGCAGAGTTGGGGTTCCTGTTAGGAGAAAGCACGAAATTCGATAACTCTTAAGATCAGAGTCCATTATATTAAGAAAAAGTAGTGAGATAGCATTTACGTGCATCACAGACTGGAAGGTGCTGATGAGCGACTTCATATCAATCAGTCTTTGGGTGCAGTTAAAGATTATTGATGTATACAGCAGCAGCAGCATCACCGTTCCAGATGTGGGAGCAGCACACTATCACGAGCTTCATCTAAATTGTGTGAGAGTCAGTAGCTATTAAGGGCTGAAGAATATTTCTGGCCCTGACGGGAAAGATAAGCTTTTGTGATGCCGGTCTAGCTATGTATTTCCTTAAATACTGAATCATATATTTTAGGACGTGCGAAGAGTCGATTATATCGTCCCAAGACTTTATTTGATCGGTACGCAATTTTATAGACTCAGGAAAGGTGAAGTGTAATGTCGAAGATGACCAAATTTGAATTAGGAAGTGTTGGCAGTGGTAGTCGATGAACTGCTGATAATAGCTTCTCGGTCGCAACTTCTGGCAGAAGTGTCATTGTTTTTTCAATTGTTGAAACTGATACTGCAAGACATCCCACCCGAATGGCAACAATTCTGCTAATCTAACGCTCTCATCTTGTTTGTTGTTAACACACGTTTCGGCTGATATACCCTCCAGCATTTTTCAGGTGTCTTGGGGAGATTTCAAATCTGGGTTCTCATTCCTAAGGTATTTTTCGATTTTGTGGTTGTTGTTGTTGTTATTATTATTATTATTATTATTATTATTATTATTATTATTATTATTGTTGTTGTTGTTGTTCAGTAATTTTATTTTTATAACATGCTTTCACTTCACTACCGAGCGCAGCTCTGTGCGCCTTGGGTATGTGCTGTGGTTTGCTGTGGTGCTCTTATGTTTACTGTATTGAAGGTGTTTTGCGTAGAATGTGTGCAGTACCCAGTAGTGCAATTTTCTGTATGTTATATATATTTGTAAGTCCTGGTGTTTTTGTTATGTATTTGTCTGAATATTTTTTTATTATACCTAAGGCACCTACTATGATAGGAATTGTTTCTGTTTTTAGATTCCACATTCGAGTTATCTCTATTTTTATTATTATTATCATTATTATTATTATTATTATTATTATTATTATTATTATTATTATTATTATTATCATCATCATTATCCTCATTCAGGTCACTGCTTTGAATCGAACTCGGAATCTTGGGGTTAGTAGCCCGCGCTCTTATCCACTACGCCATATGCCCACGTCGTGTTAACAACAAACAAGATGAGGACAAATATCCGTCGAACGTAAATAATGTAAATAAAGTAATAGTAATAATATTTCTAATTTGAAAACACAGAAGAAGTACAATGTGTGACAGAAAAATATCTTACAGTATTTCCTTTTTCATTTTGGTTATTTCTTAAAATTCCGCGATCGTTATCTTTACCAATTTGATAAAATAAAATATCTATCAAATGTTTGTATCGATTTGCTCGACGAACACCTTTTCCTCAAATTTGTAACCTTGTATGTATTTTAGAAACAAGATCAACATCGACTTTATCAACAGGTTCGAAAATAACTAATGAATCTGTTAAACCCCTACCCTTAAATTTGCTAAACTTGTCCCTAAATTAAAGAAAATTGGAAATTAGGACGACTTTAACCTCAGTTTCAGTGAATCTGTCTAAAGATGGCTGATTGTGGCAAGATGCTCATGGTGAATGGAACTACTCTAAGCCTGTACCTATAAACTGGAGAAAAAAATTGAGGCGAGTAATGCTGGCACCCTTCGTGATTAGGGTGATCTCGCATCGGTGGAGTTCCTATATTGGGCCTTGCTGGGGTCTCTCTCCTATATCAGGAGGAGTACATCATTCATGTGTTCACGTATTTTGTCTGTATGTATATTTTGTATATATATATATATATATATATATTTTCATCCCATCTTTCCCCCTTGCTACCTTTTCTCCTCATTTGTTTTCTGTATACTTCCAGACAAATTGTAAGCTGTCCCGGTAATATACTACTCAATACCGCCCGTGTGGCAAATACAAAAGTAGTAGTAGTAGTAGTTCTTGTTGTATTGGTATCAGCAGAAAGTTGTTGTTGATGTTGTAGTGGTAGTGTTGGTGGTGGTGGTAGTAGTAGCAGTAGCAGTAGTAGTAGTAGTAGTAGTAGTAGTAGTACTAGTAGTAGCAGTAGCAGTAGTAGCAGTAGTAGTAGTAGTAGTAGTAGTAGTTGCTATTGTTGTAGCAGCAGCAGTAATAGAAAGTAGTAGTTGTTGTTAACGTTGTAGTGGCAGTGGTGGTGGTGGTGGTGGTGGTAATAGTAGTAGTTGCTGTTGTTGCTCTTGTAATAGTGATGGTGGTGGTGGCGGTGGTGGTGGTATTAGTAGTAGCAGTAGTAGTAGTGTAGTAGTTGTTGTTGCTGTTGTTGTAGCAACACAGTGGTAAAAAATAGTTGTTGTTGTTAATGTTGTTGTGGTAGTGGTACTGGTGGTGGTGGTGGTGGTAATAGCTGTTGTTGCTGTTAATGTAGTTGTAGAAGTAGTGGTAGTTGTTGATGTAGTAGTAGTAGCAGCAGCAGCAGCAACAGTAATTGTAGTAGTATAGAAAGTTAACTGTATTAATTACAGTATAATTGTTTTCGATCAAAAGCTGAACAGAGTATGAATAAAGACTTTGCTGTAAACTATGGCCGCGTTCTTTGCTTCCATTCATTGTCTTTAGTTTTTGTTGTTTTTTTTTTCTTACTCTTTTTATTATTATTTTTATTTTGAGTGTCTAGCAATAATCGATTAAAAACAGTAAAAATAGAGAGGAAAAAAAGGCCGAGAGGAAATTGATAAATACAGCAGATGTATCAAACTTATGAAACAGGATGGAAATGAATAATGGTAGAAGACTTTTGACAGACTCAAGTGATAATTCGGGGATCAATGGGCTGGTTGTAACTAAACGTAGACTGGCTTAATAATTATTCAATAAAATGTTTCACGTGAGCTATCATATTTCCTGTAAGTCTAGCGTTGCAAGCATCATATCTTTCCTGGGTTACAATAGAGTAGAGTTTTGCACAAAGGAATAATAATGAATGATTAGTGTCCTTAGAACCGTATGGTTAGATTTCTATGAGAGTTAATATATTTGTGTCTAATTGTTTTGTTTGTTTTGTTTTTGTCCTGCTTTTGTTTTGGTTTGTTTATTTTTGTTTGCTTTTTTTTGCTTTTTGTTCTTGCTGTCATGTGCTTATGTGTTCACGTGTGTATATTTATAGTAGTAGTTCAAGGTATTTTAAGCTATGTGCTTTCTGAACATCAGTAGAAACCAATCCGAAATAAATAAATGGTCAAAAGGAACAGAAATAAAATACAATTGTATACTATAGTATTATACGTGACTGGTATCATGGGCGGCTTGTATGAAAGGCATTTATATAGGTTATCTAATATAATTTCTATTGCTTCTATTACTGGAGCATTAGTAAATAAGATTTCCAATCTACAATACAGAGGGATCTACCTCAGTTGTTTCTTCTAAAAATCTCTAGTAATTCTTCAGATGAAGTATACACGCTAGTAAAAATTTACATCCTTGCGCTAAGCCGATATATGTTTAGAAACAAAGACAAGGTAATTGTGTGTTTAGGAAGTTTATTGCTCCAAACGAACGGTAAGGGACTTGCAGTAAAGCGTTTCTCATTAATGCAGGACCCAATTTTAAATATCCTGCTTTTTTCTCACTTTTATCATATATATGTATGGAGTGGCTGTGTGGTAAGTAGCTTGCTTACCAACCACATAGTTCCGTATTCAGTTCCACTGCATGGCACATTGGGCAAGTGTCTTCTACTATAGCCTCGGGCCGACCAAAGCCTTGTGAGTGGATTTGGTAGACGGAAACAGAAAGAAGTCCGTCATATATATATATAAAACTGTTCGGTTTATCCCCACGCTCCCTTCTTTTCCCCTTCGTACCCATTAGCCATTTTTTGTGGGACTTAAAATGTTCCTGCATGAATTGGTTTAGACAGTTGGTGTAAGGCTTGTACGGAATCTTTACGCCTATAATTTTCTTCCAACTCTTGGCTACTAGTCATCTGTGCTACAGTATGTCAGTTTGTATGTAAGGATACATGTATGTGTACGTTAGTATCCATGTATGCATAGATTTTGGAAATGTAAGTAGTCTCGAGATTGATGTTCTTTATGGATCCCATCAGTCTGCATTTATTAGCATTGACTTGTAAATTAAATCTACACTAAATTTTTATTTTGATATAAAAAAAACACCTGACATAAAATCTTCTAAATGTGAATATATCAAATTAACAAGAAACTATAACAACTTAAAGAAGTAAGTAAAAATATGTTCTTGAAATAAACTTACAACATGCTTTTAGCACGTTGGAATATCTAAGTATGCGGAATTCGACGTTTGATATTCATTGTAGACAGAAGACTTGAAATAAGAATCGAACTTCCAAAATTACATGAAACTAAAACATATATAAATAATACAAACAATAAACAAATGAAATGAAATGCGATACAGTTATTAACACAAATGATTGCATTAAGATGAAATTCAATCTTCGTTAGCATAGAAATTTTGCTTTATTGTTGATGTTTTCTTCATAATTTACAGAAGAAAGTTTACTTTAAATTAAATTTCCCTTTTCTGACTTCTCAAAATAGTGTGCTGCTAAAAGCTCTCATAAAAAATATAACTCATATAACTAGTCTATCATCCAAACTCACGTTAATTATAAAAGCATTTGCAGAAAAAAACATCCTAGCTAATGAATTAAAATATGAAATAGAAAATCTAAAACAAATACTAATTATCAATTTAAAATCTTTCAACACACTGTTTATAATGTGTTTCGATGCTTATTTCTGTATATCTTCAATCTGGTTTAAAATGTGTGAATTTGACATCCTTTTTCAAGTGTTCATAGTCATGAATAAGACGTGATATGGATTACGAGATGGGAAAATATTTTTATAGCAACCACTAAGGTACAATAACAACATTCTACAATATTATAGTAATCCACTGTATTATATTTGTTTAGAAATTTAGAAAGTAATAGTCATTAATTTGCTGTGTTTCTTTGTAATATAAGTGTAGGATAAACAAGGCAACTGAACAGATATGTTTCTCCAAGCTATATTCACCAATTGAACGTCTTGTTAGTGAATTTCTCGTCAATTTTAGTGTTGCACAGCTTACAACGACATCGTTGTTATTATTTACGTATCTATTTCCAGCTAGATGTGCAGTACCTTTTCAGAGTTAAGCGCTTTGTCCATTAAAGAAGGAGTACCTCAAAACTTGCTCGCCTCTCAGTGTCTCATGAAATCGGATCGCTGAGTTGATGAGACACAAATCGATACATTTATCTGTTGATACGCATTAACATACAGGTATACAGCTCTGCTTTGTAAGAGCTACTTCATTTCTCACTTTTAATTGTCAAAATTAATGAATTTGGATGAAATTCATTACTTTCTGTAAGTATATATAGGGTATAAGCAAAGTGGCATTGATATAAATAGGAATTAAAACCAGATCGCAAAGTGAGTTGTTAAGGAAATGATTTATGTACTGTCGGATCAGCGAGTAAAAGTATTCAAAGAGTTAGACACAGTTTCGATATTTGAAGAGGTAAAGGGAAAACAGCGTCAGCATATCATTATTACTTAATTTATTGTTCACAGAAAGGTAGTCACCTAGCATGAGATTGAACTGGAACCAAACTAGACACTAGTGTGTGTCAGTATTTAATCGAGTTTTCTTATTAAATAACCACTTACGTATTATCTCGGTCAACACTAGCGATCTATATTTTAACCATTATTAAATTCATTAAAAGCGATTGAATTGTTATAGAGCGTTCTTTAGGCTGTTTAGAGCTTCAGTAATTGGATTAATGCCTCTTCTAGCATCTCAGTTTTCTTTTTTCTGTTTCAACTCGAACAACATCAATGAATCCTTCGAAAAGTTTTTAGTACTTCTTTCCCAAGAAACCAATTATTTACATTATAAACATTATGCATTGCGGCCATCACTAAAGATTTTCTTTTCTTATTGCCTTTCTGTTTTCATTTAATGACGATAACAAGTGACATCTCGTCTTTGAAATGATGACGCTAAACTCATTTTGCAGTGAGTTTGGTTAAACATTACATTACCGCGGTTGCTCTTAGCGTTTTTTACTGTTTCACTATAGTTTTTATCTTTTTTTAAACATTTATTTATCTTTTTTTTCCTTTCCATTTACCTAAACTCTCTTTCTCTCTCTCTCTCTCTCTCTCTCTCGCTTTCTTTACATTGTTTTTCTTTCATTCTATGTATTCTATCTTTTTCTCATATCTCTCTCTCTTTATTTATCTCTTTATCTCTCTTTCCTCTCCTCTGTATCTACTAAATTTTAGCGATTTCGCATAAAAGCACCGTCCCCGCATTCACCATTAAATTTGCAGCGCCATAATCACCAACCGTTCTACAGAAAACTTTAAAAGTTTAACTTGTATTTACATTTGTTTCTCCTATTGACAATCAATTTCTACCGCATGTGGTAGCAGGATTGTCCGCAACATCAAAGAAGAGAGAAATAGTCTTTGTGGCATTTCATATCACCCGTAGTCGGAAACGCTTTGGGCATAAGAGAAGAACTGCAGTGAAAGAAAATTACGTATAATATGTCGGTTTTTATATTCGTCTATTAATGAATGAGACGTTGAGCAATTATGATAGCATTTTAAACTAAGACACCAGACTAGTGCAATTAAAGATTACAGATTTTCACGAAAGACGACGAATACATACACATATATGTATGTGAATATATACATACGTACATGCACATATATATGTGTGTGTATATATATGTATATATAAATATATGTGTGTGCGTGTATGTATGCATATATATGTGTGTGTGCGTTTGTATGTATATATATTCTTCTTTGCTATAGTGGCGTCATTGAAAGTATGATTGCATCAATAAGAAAAGGATGGCGACAGTGAAATGTTCTCAGAGACGGTCGTCTCACTTAGAATTTGATTTTAAACAATTTCAGAAATAAAATGTTATTTACATACAAATAAACTTTTTTCGTGTTGGGTGAAAACAAAGTCAAATGTAATAATCGATACCAAAAATGTTTACTCTTAAAACATTTCTATAACGTAATTATATCATTAAACGGTTACTTGGTGTTTGTCTGTCTAATCATCCAAAGGTCGTTTTAGAGCAGACGTTCAAATGTTCAAATTTTCTGCAGTGATACATGTTTTCAATCGCTCACACCTACATATTCTGCAATAGGAAAAGGAATAGAGAGACTACTCAAATTATGTCACCATATCTCGAAATAGGAAAATAAGAAAAAGAACTTCATAGTTTTATTCAAAATCTAAAATTCTACCCCATCCTAGAAGACTAGAATAGTTTGAGAACGAATGGTTTCATTGTTTTGGGTTAACTCATTACTATCAACTCACATGTGTTTTCAGCTATCGCACATAGATATGTAGTATATTATTCAAAAAACATTTCAAGTCCTGACGTTTACGTTTTACCATACTCTTGTGGTTTCCCATAATCTTGATCGTTTAATTATGAATTTTATGTTAGGAATTTGATTTTTAAATGAAGTGCTATTCTACATTACAAGAACCAACTTAGGATAGATAAGAATAGAGATGTATATCTATCTCTTACTGGCATTTTCTAGGTATGTAGTTTCTGACTGCAAGAGTGCCTGTTGTTCTTTACTCTCTCAGACATGTGCACGTAACATCTAACTAAAATTATGTTTGTTACGCTATAATCCCTACTCCATTCGCATCATTACCCTGGCTTTATTCACACCATCATCCCGGCTCCATTTGCACCTTACACCTGCTCTATTCGCGTCACCACAACCGGTACTACTCGTGCTATTACGCCTGATCTATACGCACCATCACATCAGCTCCATTTCCGCCATCACCCTACTCTATTCGCGGCATCATTCTTATTTTGTTTGCACCATTACACCTACTATATTCGTGGCATCATCCTACGCTATTCGCACCATCACATTTACTCCAGTAGCTAGATATGTTTTTAAATGTTTAAATTTATTTAAACATGCTTAAATTTTTATTGATCAATATTTTACTATATACCAAAACATTTTTCGTCCAACAAAGTACACTTGAATAGATTGTGCTACGTTGATGAGCAAACAAGTTGAAGTCGGAGGACGCGAGTTTCGAAATGTCCGATGGATGAGAGGCCAGTGACCGTCTCAATTTGCTGATTGTCTGATTTGTTTTCTAAGATGTGTGTGGCTGCACATTGTCATGGTGAATGGATATTGCTTTCGGATTCTTCTTTAATCTCTTCCTGTTAATTGTTTCTGTGTACCGTACAACTTCCTTT
Organism: Octopus bimaculoides; assembly: GCF_046866305.1. Taxonomy (NCBI): domain Eukaryota; kingdom Metazoa; phylum Mollusca; class Cephalopoda; order Octopoda; family Octopodidae; genus Octopus; species Octopus bimaculoides. The sequence goes on along the minus strand of NC_142928.1, from coordinate 176,138,048 downwards.
GAATAATCGATTCTAAACTAGGATCTGTATTTCGTTGTGTATCCTTCCAGTCTTATACTTATCTATAAAAAAATCCTTCATCTCTTCTATCATTTTCAAAATAACTTTTTCCTTGAATACTGTGACAAATTACAGAAGATTTCGAAGTGCATTTAAAGTTACAGTCGTCAACACATCACCCAAGTATTGCAACCTTTATAGATTGTGAGGGGAAAGATTTTTCAAATCCAGAAGATCTCTCCCACCTATTTTTTTAAAATTAGAAATTGGAAAATCATTAACAAAAGACTGGATTTTACAGGAAATCTTGTTTGAGTTTATTATAGTATTATCTTTTTTTTTCTTTTTGGTGAAATATATACAATTTTCTCTTGTCTTCATCTATTGTTATTAATTATGTGCAGTAATTATAAAATATATTACAGAGTCGACTTCTCATACATGTTATGTTGTATTGAATATGAGATTGGTCATATTATGCCCAACACTAATTTTCATTCATCATTCCTAACTTCGATAATTCATAATCAAATCTTATGAACATTTCAGAAAACCCACCTTTATGCTAAACCATCTATATTATCGACCTGTCGCAGATTCCATATTACTCCTTCTTCGTATTATATTTGTATCCCACGAAAAGACTCCTTCTTGTTTCGAGAATATGTTAGACAGTGTCGGAGAGATG